>NW_005871381.1:862771-887511 GCF_000147115.1 Myotis lucifugus
TTTTGTTTCCTTTGTCCCAGGACAATTCCCATTCTACAGATGAGGAGGTTGAGGCTCAGAGAGATGCAGGGCCTTGCGCAAGGTCACACAGATGGTACGGGAAAAAGCTGGAGTTGAAGCCCAGTCCCCTTTGACTCTACACCTGCCTCCTAGAAGCTGTTAGTAAGTTGCCCCCATTGACAGGCCCTGGGGCTCCAATTCTACAGCCTGCTGGGAGCCCTGATTGGATTCTGTCAGCATCTTCCTGGCTTAAGGCCAAGCAGGAAGCGGCCCACTTTTCTCATCTGGCCTGGCCTCAGCTGACCCCGCGTCTAAGTCGGTCTCCTGGCCGGCTCCTTTGCTCCTACTAGTTAGTTAGAGTGTGTGTGTGTGTGTGTGTGTGTGTGTGTTGCGGGGGAGGGGAGAGCCCCTCCTTCAGGTGGCTCAGCCCCACAGCTACTCCAAACCCTTGCCCTGCCCCCACCGTCCTCTGAAGGCGCGTGGACAATCAGATCCGATCTGAGAATTGCCCACGTGGAAAATCCAGGGGAACAAAGTCTGTTGGCTCTGGACAGGGGCAGCTGTCACTGCCCCCAGCCCCGAGTTCTGCTGGCTGGCCCTCTCCCTCGGGCAGGAGAAGGAGGGAGCAGGGTGCCCTGTGGGCTCACACGGACTGCCCATGCCGGCCCCAGCAGCCCCTCTGCTAGAACAAACCTGTTCCCCACTCTGGCAAGAGCATCCACTGGGCAGAGTGAGCCTGTGGCTGCCAAAGAGACCCAGTGTCGCTTTCTGTGCATTTCTGCCCAAATAAAGGCCATCAGATGCCCCAGGTCTCCAGGTCCAGGCTCCTTGGGCAGTGACCTCCTGCTTGAAGGAGTCCCTGTGAGAAAGTTCCGGCTCCGGGGAGAGCTGTCAGTCACAGCAAGCACCTGCTCCCTCTCGTCCATCTGCCTCCTGTGTCCCCCCTCTGGATGTGAAACCCCTCAGAAGGTGGACATAGAGTCCTCCCTGAGGCAGGAAGCTGGCAACCACAGACACTTCTGGAGCGCCGGCCGTGGGCTCAGGCTGCCCTCCCCAGCTTGGAGCCCGGCACACACCTCGACCACAATCCAGCCACCTGTCTGCTCGCTCACAGTCTACTCAACAAGCTTGTGCTGGGTGCCACGCGGAGAACCAGGGGGTGAAAGGTCCTGCCTGTGCAGAGCTCACATGTGGTGGAAGAGAGACAGGTCACCCGTGATCACAGTGCAGGAGCCATGTGCCTGGATGGGCTCCATCCACACCTCCCGCCAGGGCCCTCCGTTTAAGGGGGCTTTGCCATCTACCAGCTCCTTCAGGAGCAGAGGGTGCTCTCAGGGAACACCCCAGGCAGGGAGGGATCAGATTTGTGTTTTCAGAAGATCATCGTGGACGGGAGAGTGTGAGATCGGTGGCAGACATGGGCTGAGAGGCCGACCCACAGGTGGGCGGATGGCAGCCGGACCTAGGCAGCCGAGGAGGGAGGGAATGGAGAGGAGGGAGAAGGAAATGGATGGGGATGGATTGGAACACGAATTGGGAGGCGGTGCCAATAGGACTGGTAAGAGATAAGATGGGGTAGTGAGGGGCGGGAGGGTCAAGGGTGACACCCACATTTCTGCGTTGGACAATTAAGTGGCTGTTGGGGTCATTGCTAGTGAGCAAAGGAATGCTGAGAGTGGGAGCTGACCCACCAGCTCACTCTCAAGTCAGAGGAACTGGAACAGCACTCAGACTTCCTGTCAAGGCACTCCTGTCCCCGGAGACCATGGCCTTGGAGTGCCCGTGGGGAGGGGACTGCCATTGGCTTAGGAGAGGGGAAAGGTGCTGTCCCCTCAGAGAGGTGATTCTCAAACCCCGGGACATTTGTCAGTATCTGAGACATTTTAGGTTGTCACACATTGGGAGAGGGGTGACGTGCTCCTGGCCTCTAGTGGGTAGAGGCAAGGATGCTGCTAAAGGTGCATCCTACAACACACAGCACAGCCCCCACGGCAAAGAACAATCTGGGCCCAAATGCCGATAGCGTTGAGGTCGGTAAACCCCGCCTCAGAGAAGCCGAATACTGAAGTTCAGTCATAGTGGCTGTGGAGTCAGAAGCTCAGGTTCAAATCTCAGCTCGACTACCTAGCACTTGTCCAGTCCTGGGCAGGTCACTTAGGTGCTCTGTGCCTCACATTCAAGGAGCTAACGCTTGTCAAGCATTGAGCGTGGTGCCTAGTGTATAGGAGATAAGCATCGAGTAAAAGGTGAGCTGTCTCGCCCTGGCCGGTTTGGCTCAGTGGATAGAGCGTCGGCCTGTGGACTGAGGGGTCCCAGGTTCGATTCCGGTCAAGGGCATGTACCTTGGTTGTGGGCACATCCCCAGTAAGGCGTGTGCAGGAGGCAGCTGAATTGATGTTTCTTATCAATGTTTCTAACTCTCTATCCCTCTCTGTAAAAAATCAATAAAATATATTAAAAAAAAAAAGGTGAGCTGTCTCTAAGCTTGTTCACCAATCAACTCAAATGGCCACACCCTGGGAGAGAGAGGAAGCTGGCCTTCACCTGCAGCCCCTGCTCAGCCCTGCACACTGGAGGTGACACCGCTATGCCAGGTGGTTATGACCACAGTTGTCATAATTGCAGTGTGCTGGGCACCGTGCAAAGTGTTCTACATGCATTAGCCCTTGTTACCCTCACAAACCCTGTCAAGTAGGAATTTGATTCCCATTTTATGGGTAAGAAAACTGAGACTCAGAGAGGTTATGTGCTAAGCACTAGGAGTACATAGAGGAATAAGGGTTATCTGTGATCTCCAGGACCTCAATCTAGTTAGAGAGACAGGAGTAGAAATCGACACAATAACATAACAGAAAGTGTAATTTCCACTCCGCCTTGTCTGACATGCACTCAACAAGCAATCGATGAACATCTACTATGGGCCAGGCGCTGTCTCAGTTGCCTGGGTTCCTGCCCCCCGGCAGCTCACAGTCTAGTGGGCAAGACTGATTACAAGATAAGACAAGCGATGCTTATCCGCCAGCGTCCGTAGCACTTGGCATTTCCCCAGTGCCCGGTACTAACATGCTTTGGATCATTTAACCTTGAAATTTGTCATGACAAGGTATTGTTATCCTCATTGTACAGTTTGGGGAACGAGGTTTTGAAATATTAAGGACTTTGCCCAAAGTATTACAGTTGGTTTGTGGTGGAGCCAGGTGGTGGAACCGTGGTCTTTCGGACCCCAGAGCTCAAGGTCTTAACCACTCACATGGATCCTCCCCTGTTTCAAGTACCTCCTGCTCATGCCTGGCACCTGGTTCCCACCACCTGTCTGTTTGCCCCAGAAATCCCACTGAACCTCACCCTTGGGAAGTGATCAGTTTGCTCCACAAGTGGGAGAGAAGTCTTTCAGGGTTCCAAGCCAGCGGGATCCTGGAAGACAGTGCGATCCTGGGGGATGGAGGCATCCTGGGGGATGGAGGCATCCTGGGAGAAGGTGGGATGCTGGGAGATGGAGAGATGCTGGGAGATGGAGAGATGCTGGGAGGTGGGGGGATCCTGGGAGAAGGTGGGATGCTGGGAGATGGAGAGATGCTGGGAGATGGAAGGATCCTGGGAGAAGGTGGGATCCTGGGAGATGGAGGGATCCTGGGAGATGGAGAGATGCTGGGAGATGGAGGGATCCTGGGAGATGGAGAGATGCTGGGAGATGGAGGGATGCTGGGAGGTGGAGGGATGCTGAGAATGGGAGCCAGAATCTTGTTCCTACGGAGCCCAGATGAGCAATCGACAAAGGGGGGCTCCCTGGGGCATCACCCCAGGCCCCAGACAGCCGCCTGAGGGCACTTCTTACTCACAAGACAGGAATGCCATGCAAGGACGTAACCAGGAAAATACAGGCTCCCCCTGTTCTCCGAGAGAGGCTGTGGGCAGGTGTGTATCAAAGGAAGAGGAAGCCCGAACGGACGTCTGCAAAAGCTGCTCCCTGCAGGAACACAGGGAGGTGTATTCGCCTGCCTTGGTTTCCTTCTCTCCCAGGGTTCGGGCAGGGCTTGCTCTGTCGCTGAGACTCAGACCGTTCAGCCCTCAGTCCACCCATCCATTCCTGACCTTGTGGGCATCCAGGAGCCCTGGATCCAGCCCACCCGGAAGCTCTCCCTGGCTGTATGAGCCTAGGGTTTTCTGGTTTGTCCGTTTATTTATTTCCCCCTAAAGTCAGTTTGCCTGGAGTATCCATCACTTGTAACTAAGACTCCTGACTAATACAGAGCGGGGAGAAGTCAAGTGGGCAGAGCAGAGGGAATTAGGGCCAGAGGAGGCCTCAGGTGCTGGGGAGGTGGGCGGCCTGCAGGCCTGGGAGGCGTGGAGCTAGGATTAGTGGAGGTCGGAGCAGCAGCCCCTGGTGTTTACAGCAAACAGAACAGGGGTGGCCCTGCCTCCCCCTGGCCCTCAGTGGGGAGGGGAAGGGCTGATGGAGAACCCCCTCGGACCCCTCTGGTTTATTAAACAGGGGTGAGGAGTGGGGAGGCATGTGGGTCCCAGGTTTTTAGCTGCTCCTCCCTGTAAACTTGGCTTCATTCACACTTAGGTTTCCCCTTTTCCCCTACATCCCAGCAGACTCTGTTCTGAGCTCTCCCCTGCCCTCTTTCCCACTGATATTCAAAGATCTAGATCAGTGGTTCTCAACCTTCTGGCCCTTTAAATATAGTTCCTCATGTTGTGACCCAACCATAAAATTATTTTCGTTGTTACTTCATAACTGTAATGTTGCTTCTGTTATGAATCATAATGTAAATATCTGATATGCAGGATGGTCTTAGGCGACCCCTGTGAAAGGGTCGTTCGACCACCAAAGGGGTCGCGACTCACAGGTTGAGAACTGCTGATCTAGATCAAGGTTGGGGCTGGAGATCAGGATTTTATCCAACTTCCCAGGTGATTCTCAGGACCTTCCAGGTTGGAAACCGTGGTCCCAATTCAAAACTCTTAGGGATGGGAGACTCAGGACCCAGAAGAAAGAGGCTGCTTGTCACCACACAGCAAATCACTGGCTGAGCTCATGGCTCAGGACTGTCCTCCCAGCAGGGCCTGGGTGCTGGTGGAGGAGGCATGGACTGTGCTCCCAGCAGGGCCTGGGTGCTGGGGGAGGAGGCATGGACTGTCCTCCCAGCAGGGCCTGGGTGCTGGGGGAGGAGGCATGGACTGTCTTCCCAGCAGGGCCTGGGTGCTGGGGGAGGAGGCATGGACTGTGCTCCCAGCAGGGCCTGGGTGCTGGGGGAGGAGGCTCAGGGCATGGACTGTCCTCCCAGCAGGGCCTGGGTGTTGGTGAAGGAGGGAAAGAACACAGGCCTCCTGGTGCCTTTTTACCTACTCGGACCTTGAGGAGCAGGTGAAGGGCTAGAGCCAGCCCTCTGTGCTATGACCTGGTACAGGTAGTGTGTTAACTAAGAGTCACCTGGGTCTGAGTGAGTCTCATCAACAAGTGCAGGGGCCAATGGCAGCCACAGAGTGATCGTCAGCTTGGCTTCCCCCTGCTTTTCAGGTCCTAGGGAGGCCTGACCTCCAAACAAGACAGTTACTGTGTTTGCATTTCTTGCTGCTCCAAGTACGGGCCCCAGACGAGTGGCATCCAGGGAGCGTGCGGGGAGCGGGGTCTCCGCCCCTCCACACCTAAGAGCCAGCGTCCCTACTTTAACCGGGGATGAGTCTCCACAGTGAGGTGTGACATGCACCTCACACCCGCAGGTGTTTCACACGTAGCGTGGAAGGAGCACAAATGACTGCAGCCACGCAGATTGGCCTCGATTACGTATTTGGATGGTTGTGAAATAGCTGGTGTCAAATGCATCTTTGCAAATCAGGTCTTGCTGGAAACCCACCAGAGGGGAGTTAGCGAGTGAAAACAAAACAGGCGCGGCAGCCAGGATAAGCAGGGAAGCCTGGCTCTCTAACGTGGAGCCTCAGAGCTTCCCTTAGGGTTGGCTTTATCGCATTAAATGCACTTGAACTGAAGCATGACTGCCCGTCCAGCTTGCTCACGCCTGTTAAGGGTTGTGTCAGGGGCTGTGCTGAGCACCTTAAGCACTTGACCTTATGGGACCCTCACCTTTGAGGGGAGTGTGGCTCCTGTTCCCATTTAGCCAGGGAGAAAGAAGGAACGCACAGGCAAAGACGCCGGCCGCTGTGTGCATTTCACGTCGCCTTTTACTCCTGTGGTAACCCTTTCCCCGCCGCCTCCCACCCCCCTGCTCCAACCGTGTTTTCGTACGTTCTGTAGGTCTACTTGGCGCCCTCTCAGCAAATGTCAACTTTGTTTACGGTGACATTCTAATGTGGATATGGACAGAGATTAACGAGCGTATTTGCTGTTGTGATGGCACTGCAGGCCTGTTGTTGAGATTTAAGTTATGTCAATGTTGCAAAATCTGTTGTATTTTTCATCAGAACAGTCCCTTTCTTCCCCCTCCTCCCTCTCTTCTTCCTTTCTTCCTTCTTTCCTTTCTTCTTATTTCACAGGCGCAAAGCCCTAAAGTCTGCTCTGAAATGGTGCTGATGGCCTGCCTGGAGGCAAGGGACAGATCAAATCACCCTTCAGAGCCTGGGGCTGTTTCTGGAAGCGCTTGGTCCTGGTAGCTTTTCAACCAAGAACATGAGAGCTGTTGTCCCAGAGGAAAAAGGCCCGACAGTCTAAATCCAGGGAACACGGAGGTCGCAGGCCATGCTCCTGGTCCTCCCGCACTCAGTGTCACAGGGGGTCCCTGTCTCCAGCTCTGCATTCTGGCCACTGGACGAATTGTCCGATGCAATCGGAGGCTCATAGGACTGGAAAGTCCAGTCTGACTCAGGTGGCTAAGAGGCAGCCATGAGGAGGCCCAGGCTCATGGCGCTTAGATGACTTGTCCCTAATCACATGGCTGGGTAGCTGGCAGGACCTGCCCAGCATTATAGCAGGGCTTCATGGATAATATGTGTGACATAAGCAAACCCGGTAAAAAGCACATGTCTGTCTCCAGGGAGAGCTCTTATCCTGGGGCTCAAAATGCCTCCTAGTGTTTCTACATCTTCCAGACCTTTTTCCAATAGAAGCAGGACGTAGGCATCGTCTGGGAAATTCCTCCAGTGTTGAATGGTGGCAATTCATTCAAATGCAGTCAAATGGGTCCAATGCAGTGAGGTCGCCCCCACGCCCCCGTGTGCCTTATTCTGAAGGCAAGGACGGAGTTTTGAACTGTGCTGGACAGTATCTGAAGGCTCTTGAGGGTGACAGGGATCCCCCTAACTGAAGGGCTCTCGGACCAAAGCACGCGTTGCCTTTTCCTCCTCTCAAACCAATATTCGAAGACTTTGGTTGAGCAACCCTAGGTCCACCTAAGTGACATCTTTCAAATTTAGGCTACACACTGGGCTTCGATCTCCATGTAAAAGGCAGAGCTTGGGGGAGAAAGTGGAGTGTACGTCAGCAGGGTTGGACTGAAGCTCGACAGGAAAGGATATATTCTGAGTAGTTTCCCCTCAGACCAAAGCAAAAGAGGTGAAAAATCACCATCAGAGGCAAGACGATTTCTGGAAAATGCTGAGTAGTGCAGAGTCTATAGAAACAAGCCGATCAAAGCACTTTGGAAATTAAGAGGAGACACGGAATGATGTCTTCTCTCGTTGGGCCAGAAAATCCCTGCAAAGCTGTTAGGTCAACACATTGTGGCTGGCAGGGGACCTGGGTCCAAATCTCAACCTCCCTCCTGCTAGCCGCTGCAGTCTACGGCAGGCTGGGAGCTGCTCAGAGCTGCAGTGCTCTCGTCGATAAAACGGGAAATAAAATGCCTCGTGTGAGGTGGCTGTTATGAGACAGAAGGGGGCTGCACGTAACAGCTCTCAATATCTGAACACTTGGTCTGTGTCAGGCATCGATCATCCCACTTAACCTCATTACTTCCACATTCTCACCTCAGCACTGTCAGGACGTGTGGACGCCCCTGGTAAGTGTAATAGCGCCATTTAGATCATCCTTATCATTTTTATTACAGGAGACGGGCACGTCGCAGGGTCCGGGGCGGGAGGCAGCTCCCTGAGTCATGTTAGTGACGCCTGGGGAACCTTCCCTAACCACACAAGAATCCCAAACACTCCTGCCCCCCGAGAATCCTCCTCTAAAACATACACAGGCTTCCTTGTCCGTGTGCCCTAAGCCTTGGATGTATCAAGCAGTGTGAAATGAAAATAGATGGCATTTTTGGTAAGAAAATTTGAAGATTTTCTTCTTCTACATCTATTACTACCCCAGTGACATAATGCTTGCCCAATACTGGGTATGTAATACCAGCTAAATAAACTTTGTAAAAAATAAGTTTATGGTTTTTCCCTGCAACAACAGCAATTTAAGCTTGCTATGATAAACTGGGAACTATAAGTAGGCCGGATGAAGTAAGCTCTAAAGAGCAGAGAGTCATGCTAAGGGGTCTTTGGAAAGGAAAATGCAAATTCCCACCTGGAAACTGGAGGGTTGGAGGGTGGCTATTTCCTTGGCCAAACCCCAGCAGGCTCCCAAGCGTACCTTCCTCATCTCAGCCCGCCCGGGGCCCAGCACAGTGCCTGGCAGGAGGAGGGAGATGCTTGGGAAAGTTGTGAGCGTGGTACTGCCAACGTCCCTTGCCCAAGGTGTGTGCAGAAATATTGGGGCTGGGCAGGGGAGCTTCTGGCTGTCAGAATGGGACATGGCAAGTCATGGGGGGAGCTAGGGATGTGAGGGACAGTCCTAACGGGGGGCAAGGCACACCCAATGAATGTCAGGGACACGGAGTTCCATGTGCACGGCTGGGGGGAGTGAGCTAATGGTAGTGACCCTCTGGGCTGCCAAATGATGGAAGCTTTAGAGTTATGCATTCTTTCATCTACGCTTTCAGATCTGTATTTTATTTTCTTGCAAAGAACTTACGTGATGCATATGATGTGACCCATTAAGAAATTAATGTATTTCCTTCCATATTGTTTCCCCCAAAGGTAAGTATTACTTGTAACCACAGCAGACAGACTCACAGGCTGGAGGTCGAAATGGCTGAATGGAGTACTTCACATTTCATAAAGCCATGGATCGACCATGGACACCCTCGTTAAGGGCAGGCGTCCCCTCTCCCTGCTCCTCACGCGTGACCTCAGGGAACCAGGAGGGACATAAACAACCCTTTATCTTTGTCCCAGGTCCCACCACGAGCAGGTGACTGTTAGGCACCCGAGGGGCCGGTGAAATGGAGAAGGCCGCTTATCAGCGGGGCCTGGCCGATAGTATCACTGAGGCCCAGACCCACACAAGGGCCTCAGCCCCGACTTGTGTTTCTGGCCTGTTCCCCCAAGATGCCCCAGATAACCATCTGATAAGACGCATTTAGCTATCTAATTTGCATGATCCCGACAATTTTCATTCAAAACACATGCAAATACTGAGGGCAGGTTTCTGGGGACAGAGGTTGCCCTGAAATGCTTCTGAACTTTTAACCAAATGACTCCATTAACCTCCAGAAGAGGTGCTTTTGATTTTGGCCTCTATTTGCATTGGACCCTGTTCATTCCTTATCTCATCTCTGGGAGGCCCTCTTTGGCAATGTGACCCGGTGACTTTTCCAGAGTCGCTGGGATCCTGGGTCCCTCTCCAGCTGGGCCTGGGCAGGCTCCGGGCACGGTCCCAAGCCACTGGGCAGTGGTGGGAGCCAGCACTTACCAGAAGCCGGCTTTCGGGTCCTCCGGGGCACCTGCCTGGTGTGTTTGTACAGCGGCGGGTCAGCGGGTTGAGGAGTTAGCGCACAAAGAGACAAGGGCTGCACAAAGAGACAAGCGCTGATTAATGAACGGCCAGAAAGCAGCGCATCTGGAGGGGTAACGTGATCTCCTGCCAGGGAAGGGCTGATCTCCAGTGAGGCTGGCATTTCGCAGAGGCCTTTCCTGCTTCCTCCTCCAGGCCCACTGGGCGCAGGCGATCATCCTAATTGCCAGGCGGGACTTCTGTCAGACCAGTGGCCCCCACCCGTGCAGGTTTGTAGGGCCTGTGCTGATGCCTTTCGTTTCATGCCCTGCTGTCACTATCTGGAAATTCTGAATCATTTTCAAACAGGGGGCCCCCGTTTTTAGTTTGCATTGGGCCCACAACTATGGAGCTGGTCCTAGGCATGGGGCCCTGGGGGTTGCCAAGGGTAACCGCAGCCCCTTCGCCTGGCATTCAAGGCCCTTTCCAACTCAGTGTCCTGACAACCCTTTCAAGCACCCTCGCACTCCTCAGTCTCAGCCAGAGACTCTGCCACACACCTTCCCGCCTCGGTGCTTCGCGTTCCCCAGGCCTGGTAAGCCTTTCCCCCTCCGCATCTCCCTGCAACTCCTGTTTGTGCAGCAAGACCCTGCAGAAGAATTTTTCTCTTCCTGAAGATTTCTTTGCCATCCTGCGGGCAGAGTTAGTGGCTCCCTGAATACCAGTGCAGCACTTAGCCATTGGCAGCATGAGGGTGTATCTGTCTCTAGGGGTGTTTAACAATATTTAAGGACTGGCGTGGCAGGGGCCCCACCCATCAGGAGGATCCGCGTATAGGGACCTTTATTCCCCATGTCTCCCCTCCCGAAAGGACACAGGCCGGGTGACTGCCCCTTTTTCCCTGGTACAGTTTCATGGACTCCAACTGGGAAAATGAGCACTAGCTATAGGCAAGGGACTTAGGCCAGAGCCAGGGTTTACACCCTTGACACTGGTCACTTGGGGCTGCATCATTCTTCAATGTGGAAGGCTGTCCTGTGCTCTGTAGGGTGTTTAAAAGCCTCTTTGGCCAGTACATCCATTCCTTCCTCTCTACCCCAAGTTGTGATGAATGTCCAATGGGTGGGCAGTGGGAGGTGGGGGAGAGAGAATCACCCTGTAGCTGAGAGCCTCAGGGTTGGATAGATGGGTAGCTTGTGAGGGTCCAGGGGGGTTTACAGATTGCCTAGGCCAGCGGTTCTCAACCTGTGGGTCGCGACCCCTTTGGCGGTGGAACGACCCTTTCACAGGGGTCGCCTAAGACCACCCTGCATATCAGATATTTACATGACGATTCATAACAGTAGCAACATTACAGTTATGAAGTAGCAACGCAAATAATTTTATGGTTGGGTCACAACATGAGGAACTGTATTTGAAGGGCCAGAAGGTTGAGAACCACTGGCCTAGGCCCTTCTGCTCAGACTTCTCAGCACTCAGACACCTGTCCCTCTGGCCTCGGTGCTGATGATGCCAGGCGAGTGGCCGGGGAATGGACAGCAGGACCTCGGAGGGCCTTGTGGGCTGCCCTGCAGATCTGGGCGGGTGTCGGCCCGCCTTCCCTTATGGGCGACTGGACTCCCATAGAGACACTTTGTCCAGCGCCTCCCTTCTGCCTGCACCCCCAGGACGGCCAGACCCAACGGCCAATTATGAAAATGAAAAAATCCAGGCCTCAGCCTCAAATGAGTATTTTCCTTTGGTGCTTTGATTCTCCTGTAATAAGTGCCTGGTCACCGAGGAATCTCAGGAATGTGTCCTTGATAATGAAAATAGGCACCTGGCCCAGAGGGGCCCACGCACGGACTGGCACAGAGGCCTCCACATCCTGAGCTGCCCCTCCCCCACCGGGCAGGGCGCTTGCTGGAATTGGCCGTCCCCTTCTCGGCCCTGGGTCTGTTTCCACATCCCTGGCTGCAGCCGCATCCGAGGAAAGCAAGGCTCCTTATGAATGTTTGGCTTCACATCAGGAAAAACAAAACGAAACACACCCCCACCTCCGACCTAGCATCTTCTGACTGATACAATGATTATTCCCATTTCACAGGCGAAGACACTGAGGCTAAGTCACTTGCCCCAGGGCTCAGAACTGGCAAGTAGAGCTGCTGGGATGTGAACTCAGGCAGCTGTTTCCAGAGCTGCTGCTCTAAAGAATTGAGCCCCCTCCACTGCACAGGGACCAGTTGTCTGGGGCCCCTGGGGTGGCCACCTGGGTACAGGAGGCCTGGGCTCTGAGTGAGCCCTGGCTGGCCGGGATGGTGAGGGGCTTGGCCAGGAGGCTGTGGGAACCCCTGGACATCCCATCTCCCTGGCGCCAGGAATCTCACTCCATCTAAACGACAGCAGAGGGGATGGCAGGGAAGAAGAGCTGCCCACCTTCCTGGGGCGCCTCCTGAGACCCTAATTTTTTGATGCTGCACCCCAGAAGAGCGTGCCCCCCAATCAGGACACCATTCAATGGAATTTTCCCAGCAATCAGCAGAGGGAGGTGGTTCAGGCACAGGCTTGGATCCCCAGGGCTCGGGCTGCAGGGCCATCTCTGCACCTGACACACGTGCTCCCATTACTACACTCCTGGCTTCCTCATCTGCAGGTGGGAGAGAACAAAGCTGGCTCCATACCCTGGTGCCGCTAGTGAGAGACGGGTGTGAAGCCCACGCACCAGGCTGTCTGGGTGCCTGGTTACTGTTTTGGTGGAGGATGGGGGGTGTCACCTAAGGTCTTGGGATTCAGTTGGCTCACCTGAATATGAGGAATGATTGATAAAATCCCATTTCAGGGCCCATGGTCCTCGGCGGACGCACTGGGGGCGTCAGGTGGTGGGGACGGCACGTGCCCTGGCTCAGAGGTGGAGCCGTGCAGGCGGGTCAGGATTCCAGGAAGCTGTGGCTGCTCAGACAGGGACTCGGGGAATAGACTGGAGAGTGGAGTTGCAGCTTTTGAGGCTGAAATTCTCTCCTGGCTTCTGAAGACTTGGGGGCAGAAGAGACGGCGACAAAACTGAAATGGTTGCTGACGGTGGCCCCTTGTTCCCAGCACCCCTGGGGCCCAGCGCTGGCTTCTCAGAGAAGGGAAGGTCTGGGTGTGAAGGAAGCAGCTCGGTTGGGCTGGGAAGGAGGAGAATTCCAGGACATAGGCCCAGGGACAGGTCCCTCCCCCACACACACACCATGTGTGGGGCTCACACTGGGCTGATTGTGGGCACAGAGGACCCGGGGCAGGGGCTGGGCTGGAGCACAAGGCTGCTAGTAAAGCCACGGCCTCGAAAGGGCTGCTCGCCAGACACGGAGCCAAAAGCTCCCCAGGCACTATCTCCTTTACTCCTTCCCAGGGCTCTGTGGTGCAGGTTATGCTCCCTGCTGCAGGGGGAAACCAAGGCTCAGAGAGGCGAGGGCTTAGCTCAAGGCCACACAGCTGACAGGGCTCAGCCTCACGTGTGCCAGTCCTTTGGCCTTAACTAGTCCACTCAGCCTCCCTTTCACACAGGTGCTGAAGGTCCGGTGGGTACCCCCCAACCTCCTACACAAGTTCCTTTAAGATCTCATCCCGTTGCATCTCAAGTCAAGTCAGTTCCGCGCGTAGTGAGGGACCTCTGAGGCGGCTGATCTACGTTAAGCTGCACGCTGGCTTCGTGCTGACGTTCAGAAAGGACGTGCACAGGAAAGCTCGTTCCTGCGGAGCCCCCAGAGCACCCCTGTCTGTCTCTGAGGTCCTACTCGAGGAGGTGCTGTGCTTGAGCGTGAGATCCTCAGTGGCTGCACACAGTAGGTGCTGAGGAGTGACTGAATGGATTCCTATCTCACGGGTACCTCTTGCCACCACCCTGCCCCCTATCCAAACCTGGACCCACGCAGCACTGCACCTACCCCACCACCCCCACCCCAGTTGTACAGCAAAACACTTACAGGCCATGGGGTTTGGGGTCAGATCCTGGCTTTGGCGCCGAGTTGCTGTGTGACCTTGGGCAAGGTAATTAACCTCTCTGAGACTCGGCCTTATAGGACCTAATTCCCAGGCTGGAGAAGAGGCAGTAAATGGATTCGCACTGCCTGCCCCCTAGTGAGCCGTGCACAGGAAAGGTAGGTGCCGGGGCTGGAGGCCTTCCCTGCCTGTGTTGGTCCGCCGCTGGCACCCACCACGGGCTGTGGGGCTGGCATCTGGGGTCTCCCGCTCCTGGAGATTTCCAGCCCAGCTCCTTCTGCGCGCAACTCCACGGGCTGGTTTCAGGCCACGTTACTTTAGTGGCCACACCTGGCTGGGGAGGGAGCGGAGGCGCCTCCCGGCGATCAGCTGCAGCCTGTTATTATGCCAGTTACACAGATCAGCACGCTGGGGCCCTCCAAGGTGACAGGGGAATATAAGGTCATCTCGCTAAGGGAGAGAACGTGCTAGGATGTGAGCCGGTCCTCTTCCCAAGCCTGGGCGCCTACCACTGCACCGCACGACCGCTCTGCTATGGATGCCTGTGGGCAAGCGTCCTCATGGCTGCGAGACTCCAAAGCGCGAGGCTTTTCTTGGGCCGCATGTTGCATGTGTTCTCCAGTGGGATGCTACCCAACACCCTGCCTGGGGTGAGATCGGGTCCCCTCTGTGCCCCCCAGGAAGCCTGCGGCCCCGGGTCGTGGTGAGAGGCCGGGCTTCAGTGGGGCGGGGGTTTCCCTCTGGCAGTCACCAGCCCCCGTGCTCCCCAACAGCATAGCGCCCAAAGCAGGGCTTGCACGGGCCCCGGCTGAGCCCTGGGTGACGTCACTGTGTTTTACTTTTTCACAATCACCACCAGTGGGAGGCTGCCTGATGCCGAGGCTGTGGTTGGGGTTCCGGGTTGGCCGAGATGCCCAGAAAAAACCGCAATTGCTCAGGGCCTTCCACCTACAGGAACCACGGAGGCCATGCCAAGCGGCTCTGCCAAGCCTGGCTCCTCCTCTGCCCAGGGAGGGACTGGTTTACACACAGCTCCCTCTGCCTGCTCCTGAGTCTGGGCACTCGTGCCCGGGGACCTCAGACTGAATCCAGAGGGCCCAGGTCCAGGCCCTCCTTGCATCTGTGTCCTAGAAAGTTCTAGATCTGCTTGGCAGTGGGTGGAGGAACTGTAGGGATGTAGAGAGAGGGGTCTGTTCTGAGCGTCTTGGGCTCTTGTCCTCACAATATCTCCTCCCTGCTCAGGCTGGCTGAAGACTAGGGCACCGCGAGCGGAGGGGAGAGGAAGGCCCAGGGATTGGGGAAACTGAGGCTGGGAAGTCATCTGGAAGGGTTTGGATTTTATCCCAAGAGTATGACGAATTAAAGGTAGATTTAAGAAGAGTGAGACACCATCCAACTAGAAAGATCTCTGGAGCAATGATACCAAAATATATACCAGTCAGGGTTCTCCAGTGAAATAGAGCCAACTGGAGATACATTATCTATCTATCTATCCATCCATCCATCTATCTATCTTCCTATCTACTTACCTACCTATCATCTATCTATCTACCTACTTTCTATCTATCTATCTATCTATCTATCTATCTATCTATCTATCTATCATCTATCTACCTACTTATCATCTATCTCTATCTATCTATCTATCTATCTATCTATCTATCTATCTATCTATCTATCTATCTATCTTGATCTTAAGGAATTGGCTCCTGTGATTGTGGAGACTCGCAAGTCTGAACTGTGCAGGGCAGCCCAGAGGCTGGGAGTCAGGCAGGACTGGACGCTGCAGTCTCAGGGCAGGGAGGCATCACCTACATGTTGATGTGCACCCAGAGGCCTCTGGGTCTAGAGCAGGTCATGTCCCTGAGCTGACCAAAGCCGACCTTGGGCTTATCTTCTCCTACATCCACACTACCCTGCTCCCCCTCCCCGCACCCACAGCACATCTGTCCAGCTGGAACTGTGAACTACTTGAGGGCAGAGGCCTTATCTTCTTTCTGGCTCCACTGCATCAATTCAGTGCCCGCGGCATAGAAGCTGCTCAATAAACATGGAATGAATAAATGCCTTTCTGTCCAGAAGCCATCCCTGAATCACGTGTATCTCTCATCATCACCAGCCGCCTCCTGCCCTCTGCACCTACTGGACGCTCCAGCAGCCCACACATCCCTGCAGGACACGAGTGCTCACAGGTGTGGGGTTTGGGATGAAGCAGGCCTTTGGCTGAATCGTGGTTTTGGTATTTACATGCAACCTGTCTACAAATAAATTTTGATTGATCGATTCATTCATTCTTTTTTTTTTTTTTTATTTCACATGCGTATTCCTTAACTTGAACCAGGTGCCTATGTAAGTCACTCAGGTGCTGGATTCACACAAGAGTCGGGGCTACGATCCCTGACCTTACCAAGGTCACCACCGTCTGGGCAGGGGGGGTACATCGTGAGGATCTTGATAGTAGAGATGAGCACAGGGGGGTAGAGCATGGGAGGGACCAGCTGAGCGCAGCCTGGACAGCAGGTAAGAGTTGGAGAGCAAGTGGGAGCCGGCCGGGAGAAAGCACCCGGGGAGAGGGTCCGTCTGCCACGGCCAGGGCAGCGCGGAGCCCAGGGTAGGGCAGGGGAGAGATTTCCCAATACAGCAACGCTTTGGCACGCCTGCTGGGAATGATCTCTCTCTTCCGGCTTCTCAGCATCCAGGCCACCAGCTCGTCTGGTTCTTGCCCTAAAGAATTCACCTGGTGCCAAGCTGAAATGAGGCCTCCCTCCCCACCTCCCTGTGGTCTTCCCGTTCAGGGAGCCTGCGCCAGTGGGGAGGGAGGGGGGGAGGGAGGGCTGACGGAGGAAGGACAGTGGGGACAACCTCAGCAAGCTGGCTGTCGGCAGATGCCAGGTTCTCCCAATACGCAGAAACCCACACCGGTCAAGTGCAGGCTTAGATGTTCGGCCTTGCTCTTTCCATCTGTGAAATGGGGATAGGCAATCGCATTTCAATTAAACGAGGCGCATCAGCCATTTTTATCCCCTTAGCCTGGCACAGAAGAGACCTGGAGTAGCAGCTAAGATGTAAGTGTTGGATAAATCAGAGGATTGGGAAAGGCAGATGTTACACATGGGATTACACGTGGGAAGACTGTAAGTCCCCGGGGGCTGCCTCCCTTTAGGATGGTCTGAGGTTCGGTGCTTACCGGTGCTTTTGCTAGTTTATCCTTTAGGGCAGGGGCTCGGTCTTACAGGATCCAGCGATGTGCCTGGAAGAGCTAATGAGCCCTAAATAATGCCATCACGTGCCAGGCACCGCTGAGGCCCTTCCTGCCGGGTCATCTCTCAGCGTTCACAGGGCCCCGTGCACAGGGAGGGCACCCTGGCTCTTACATAACCAGTGCTCCGTGAACGTTTATAGGTCCAATCACGGGCTTTGATTCACACCAGAGATTAGATTTCTTTCACGGGCCAGCCTCTGCTTGCAGGGGTCAATTCATTTGGACGCTACGCTGAGGAAGATTCTGTGGTTGTAGAGGGCGGAATGGTAACCCCGCCCCAAAAAGATAGGACCACATCCTAACCCCAGCCCCAACAGCGCCCAGCACACAGTAGGCATAGTGGCTGTTTGCTGGGTAGGTAATGACTCAGTGCTTTGCTCAGCTGTTGCAAGGTTATTAAAAGTTGCAAAGCCAACTTCACATTGGTGGGACCACAGTGGGGCCGAAGGGAACCAGCCAAAAGCAGGGTTTGGGTAGATCTGGTCCTCTCATTGGAGGGGCGCTTACATAGTCGCCCGCTGCTGCCGAGAAAGGGTTAAACCCTGGCCAGCCCGGCCTGGGTGCTCTCCAGCTGCCCCGCCCCGTTACCCTGCCTCCAGCTGAGATTAGGCCATTAGTTTACTCATAAACAGGTGGCACACTCCACCTGAGCAGCAGAGATAAGGCCATTTCCAAGCTGCAGCCCTGCGTGCTGCTCTGCACCCCAGCCCGCCCGCCGCCTTGGCCTCAGCCGCCCGGGGCTTGTCCTTCAGGCAGCTGCTCTGTCCTTCGGAAACCCCTAGGTTTTTATTAAGACTTTGGGGGTCCTGGCCGGGTGGCTCAGTTGGTTGGAACATCATCCTGTGTACCAAAGGGTTTTGGGTTCAATTTCTGGTCAAGGCACATACCTAGGTTGCAGGTTTGATCCCCAGTCAGGATGCATATGGGAGGCAGCCAATTGATGTTTCTCTCTCTCTCTCTCTCTCTCTCTCTCTCTCTCTCTCTCTCTCTCTCTCTCCTTCTCTCCTGGCATGTCCAGTGTCCCCCTCAATGTGCCTCCCTAGTGATGCATCAGGGCTCATCGATTTTCCTGTACTCTGATCTGACTCCCCATCAGGCAAACTTAATCAATCCTGGTTGCCCGATGGATCAGCTGATACCGAACCAATGGAAAATTATATAAATACTAGAGGCCCAGTGCATGGATTTGTGCACCGGTGGGGTTCCTTGGCCTGGCCTGCACCCTCTCGCAATCCAGGACTCCTCGGGGGATGTTGGAGGCCTGGTACATGGATTCAGCCCAATCCCTGCAGGCCAGGCTGAGGGACCCCACTGGTGCACAAATCCGTGCACTGGGCCTCTAGTATGCATATCAGATCTTTGCTTAATCTCTTCTCGTCCTCCCCTCTCCCCGCTTCCCTCTGAGATTCATCAGTTGGTTCCATGTTCCCATGCCTGTGCATTGAGTGTCTGCCCTTTAGTGGTCAGTGTGCATTATAGCTACTGGTTGAACGGTTGAACGGTTGAGCGGTTGCTTAGGCTCTTTTATATATATTTATCAAACATTGTACTAGTGGCTAGATCACTGGGAGGTCCTCTTTGGCATAAATCACACCCCCCAGGACCAAGGTGGTTCAAGGGGATGGAATTCCCCTGGGAGTCAGGAACCTTGAACCGAGGTTTAGCTGGCGCTCCACCACTTCCTGCCTGTGCGACCTCCTTCAGTTGCTCTCTCTCTCACAGTCCACATTTCCTCACCTGCAGAAGATGGGCTCAGGGGGAGTTCCCTGCAGGTGAAGACTGGCACTGAGGCACGTGTGTGGGGACAGCGCTGAGTGTGGCCAATGCCTCCCCGCTCCCAAGCAGTGAAACCCAGTCCCGTAGGTCTTCCCATCCCCAGTCTGGACAAAATGTCTCTAAGTATTTGTGGCCCATCCCCCCTTCCTTCCCCCTCACTCCTCAACCACAGGCCCGCAGGGGATTCTGGAGCAGGCTCGTCTCCCACAGCCTGGCTCGGCCAAGCCCAATTTCTTCATCCAGGATCAATGATTTCTTCTTCTCCTTGCCTTAAAGAACAATAATGAATCACTCGTCAGCCCACAGCTTTTCTATTATCCCCTGCCTGCCTTTGGATTTCCTCTTTGGCTGTGTAATTGGCCTTTACAATATCCTCTCCGCGCTAACAGAAATGAAGCCCTCGGGAGGAGGGGCTGGAGGACGCCTGGCCTCCTGGGCCAGGAGTTTGGGGAGTCCTTGACTCCTACTGCTCCCCCACCACCACCCCCACTGCCACCACCAGCAGCTCCAGTAACCAAGTCCTGCTGCCCTTTTCTCTTAAGAATGTCCTGTATTTTACATGTATGTTCTGTTTTGAGGCACACTCCCCTGCCCCCTCCCCGTAGAACTTGGACTGTGATCCAGGGCTGGAGGCTTGAAGGTAGGTGGTTTGAGGATGAGTGTGTAAGCCAGTGGTTTGGAGACCTCTGTGCACTAGTTGACTTCTACTGTCCTTTGGCTCCAGCCTCACCTCCTCCAGGCAGTCTCCCTGGGCTCCCAGCACACAGGAAGCCCTCTCCTTCGACCTTTACTGGTGTTGGGGACCATGTCTTCAATGCAACGCCAAACTGCAGGAGCTAACAAATGCAGTGTCCACCCCCTGCACAGCACACGGAACTGACCTCTCAGATCTCTCGCCTCCATACTTTCCTCCCTCCATCCTCTTTCTCCATCCCTCTCTCTCATTGTTTCTCAGAGGAAGAGAAGCCACAAGGGGGGCCAGAGCCAGCCCTGGAAGCTGACCAGGGAGACCCCCTTCTCAAGCTGGGCCCCGCGCTCCAGCAGCGTGACCAGGCGCCTCTCGCACCTCCCTTTCCGGGAGCTCCTGGCGCTGCTACCAGGAACTGCCCGAGCATCACCGACAGGAGCTGGCAGGGGCTCTGTGCTGTCAGAGAGCAGACATCCTTTCACGGCTATGCCCATGGCATTCTGGGCTGAAGAAGAATGGAGGCTGGAGTGTAGTGGGCCTTGGTTCTGAATGGCCACCTCCTCCCAGGAGGCTGGTCTCTCTTCGGGACCCTCACCCCCAGGCCCTGCCCAGCCCGCACCTACCAGGCCTCCCGTGACAAAGGAGGGGCGTCAGGAGCAGGCAGTGACATTATCAGGGGAGACGGTGGGATTGCCGAGTCCATTCGGGCACATGTGGTAGCAATGGGATCAAGTGTGATAAAAATCCTGGTCCGGCTTCAGGGACCTGCGATTGAACTCTGCCTATGACCTCATCTCCCTGGTGACACTGATGGGGTCCCTTCCTCCCCCAGACTCAGGCTTCCCTTCTGTGCAGCAAGGCATCAGCCTATCCCAAGTTTTCTAATGCCTCACAGTCTGACACTGTGGCCCTCCTCCTCCCTTCCCTCCTCAGCCACCCCACACCCACCTCCATGGCCCGGAGAATCAGGCTCCGTGCGGCAAGGACTCCCCAGGAAAGAAGCTGAGGCGGTCCAGGGAACCCCTCGTTTCCTCTTCCCGGGTTCCCTGATTTGGTCTCCGGTGGTCAGTCCTGTTCTCCTCAGTGCTTGGTGCAGTGGATGAGAGTTTCAGCCTTGGCATCCACGAATCTGCGTTTGAATCCTGGCTGTGTCCCTTCATCAAGTTACAGAATCTCTCTCCAGGCCTCAGTTTTCTCTCCTCTAAAATGGGCACAACAGTATTGATCGCATTGGATGGTTTGGAGGATTAGATGCCACCGGGCAGGTCAAATCCTAACACAGTGCCTGGCACACGGTGAACCGCAGTGAGTGCTGCTATCCTCATCATTAATGTCATTGTTATCACCTCCCCTC
Organism: Myotis lucifugus; assembly: GCF_000147115.1. Lineage (NCBI taxonomy): Eukaryota > Metazoa > Chordata > Mammalia > Chiroptera > Vespertilionidae > Myotis > Myotis lucifugus. Next base: position 883,527 of record NW_005871381.1, read on the forward strand.
TGCTACTTCCGGGAGAGAGCTCTGCAGGGCCTGAGGGGGCAGTGTGCGCAGCCTGTGCGTGGCCTGTGCAGGAGGTCAGGGGGCCCTGGCTTGAGCCCCCTGTGTGCATATCCGAGGAGGGGACTCTAACTAGAAGACCTCCAGTTTCCACGTGTGACTCCCAGCATGCACTGTGCCAGGCACCCCTGCGAATCGCACACACTGGTGTGCTGTTGTGAGGACAAAAGCGCTCCCTCTGCCTGGCACTCGGCCCAGCGCCTGCCCACAGCCCTCGGTGACCTGGAGCCCACGGCACTGCTGTCCCCGGCAGCAGCATTAGCCACATCAGAGGCTGCACTGCGGTGTGTTGAGGTGCAAGCGTTAGAAGACCCCGGTGAAAGCAGTCTGGGGACTTCAGGCAAGTTGCTCAACCTCCCTGACCCTCAGTCTTCCCATCTGTTAATGGGCAGGCCCACCCTTCAAGGGGCTGAGGAGGGTGAAATGACCCAAGCGCAGTTATGAGGACCATGTGAGCTGTCAAGATTGGGCGATGCCCCGCCCGTAGTTTGTGTCCGATAGATGGGCTCCTTCCACGCGCCTGCCCAGCCCTGCAAGCCCCCCTCTTTCCCTTGGGGCCTTTGCCCTGTCTGCACACCAGTGTGGGAGGGAGGGAGCTTGCACCCATTCTCTCTGCCTGCAGTCCCTGAAGCCGCAGCTGCAGGCTGTCCTTGGCCCCCAGTTGAGTCGACCAGCAGCCCAGGGACAGGGAAACTCACAAGGAAGGGACGCACACAGTTTTCTGTTGGTTTGTTTTAATCAAAAAGAAAATAAGAAAACAAAACAACACTTCCCAGGGTGTGCTGTGAGGAAGGATCACAGGCGTGTAAAGTACATATGGAAGCGTGTAAAGTACATACAGAAGCGTGTAAAGTACATACAGAAGCGTGTAAAGTACATAGGGAAGCAAGAGCAGTCCCAGGAGCTGCTCCTGGACCTGGTGGGAGCAGGCCCTCCGCGAGGCCTGTTCTGACACTCACGTCTCGGGCTGTGAAAGGGAAGCGGGTCTCCGCCTGTTTCTCTTGGAAGGCTCAGCCGCCGCCCGCTCACCGGTCCATGACATGCACACAAGGAGCTGGTCTTTGCGAGGGTTTGCGGGTGGGGAGCACCGGGTGGGGGGCTGGGGGTGCACCACTCCTGTCCCTGCCCTGCCGGAGGTCTCCGGGTCTGGGACAATGGTGCCCCTCTGCGGGGGCATGGCCTGGGCTTCCCGCCTCCAGTGGCGGCGGAAGGAGCGCTGCAGGGAAGCTGGGGCCATAGCACCAGGATGGCGTGTGCCCGGGGCTGGTGCTGAGTTCTGATGGACGGACGGCCAGAGGCAGTGGGTGTGCTCGTCACAACCAGCTTTCACACGGACCTTCACACGGACGCTGCTCAGTCAATCCCTCCACCCCTCCCTCCATTGGCCCCCAAATTGGGGTCCCCCAGGACCTGACTCTTGGCTCTGCCACTCACCAGTTTGTATGACCCAGTTTTCTCATCTGTAAAATGAGGACCTTCACAGGACCCCCACAAGGTAGCTAGAGAGTAAGTGTGGCTAGGCCTTCCGAGCCTAGTACGGCTCCAGGCACATAGTAAGTGCTCAACAAAGGGCCGCCTTGGTGACTGTCATTCAGGCACCAGCATTTCCAGTGCCAAGTTGTGGGTGTGTGTCCAGGTATGGGTGACACGGAAGGTTGACACCGGGTTCCGGAAACAGGAGGAAGTGCTCTGAGCCTCCTGTGTCTGTCTGGGCAGCTCGGAGGTGTCTGGGCAGCCGGGGGACCTGGGGCACGTCCATGTGGCTCAGGGACTGTGCAGTCGTAGAGGACGCTGTTCGTGTTGATGCTGTTGTAGAAGTGGGGGCTGAACTGGTTGAGGACAGAGCCTCCGTAGCCCAGAGCGTTGGTGGGCATGGGGTTGGCCCATTCGCCCCCGGCCCCGTGGCCGCCGAGGCTGGTGAGTGGGGTGTAGGAGTTGAAGTTCCCCAAGTTCTGTCCCATCTTGTCAGTGGGCTCGGGACTCAGTCCCGGCGTGGCCACAGGGCGGCTGGCGGGGCTGGCCCCGCTCACGTAGGACGTCATGGAGGAGAGGAAGCCGTTGAGGCATGGGGTGCCCGGGGGCCCCGGGGATGGTCGCTGCTCAGGGGAGCCGGCGGAGCCCGGGGAGGTGCCTTCCAAGATGTCCTGGGCATCTGCGCTCTTGGGGCTGCCCGCCAGGAGCCCGCTCTCCGCCTTCTCCCCGGGGCCCGACGAGACGTCCGACTTCCTCTTCCTCTTCCTGCGGAAGTTTCCGTTGTCGAACATCTTCTCACAGTTGGGGTCCAGCGTCCAGTAGTTCCCTTTGCCTGTGCGAACGAAAGCGGGGAGGTGAGTGGAGAGACAGACACCGCGCTTTGCTCTTATTCCTCCCACTGTCAAGTCAAACCACAGGGAACAACCGGAAAGACAGAGAACAAAAGTCGGAGACTGAGAAGGGAGAAGGGTTCCAACCCCTCGCTGCTCGGAGCTCAAAGACAGACAGGCAGGGGCTGTGACCTTGTTCACAGCAGAGTCTCAGAAGTTCAAGTACTGGAGGTGGAGTGGGGGGGGAGGGGGGATGAGGAAGAACACTTGGGAAAAAAGGCAGGGCTCCCCAAAGTCCCGGGGATGGACTCCAAAGATGGACTTGAGTCTCCACTTTGCTCCTCACTGACTGAAGGGCTCTGGGCGAGCCTCAGTTTCCTAGTCTGAGAAGTGGGCCCGTTGTACCTGCCCTTCGTCCTCAGGCTGAGTGGAAAGGAAGGCGCTAGGTGTGTGACTGGGAAGTCCGAGGGCCCCAGGTTAGGTCTGAACTCTGCCTGCCTGTCTGTCTCTGGGCCCGAGGCGACGGCCGGCTATTGAAGGGACACACACTGGCCCCCTTGCTAGCCTCCAGGTGGTGGAGCTGGTCCCCCCTCCCCCCACTGTCTCCTGGCTTCCTGCGATGGGGCCGGAGCGGACTTTCATTCTGGGCGTGGAGACGTGAGTGTTCAGTACACTACGCTCCGGACATCTCCGCGTTGGAGAAATTCACCATTGAAAGGACAGGTCCGCAGTCTGGTGTCAGAGACCTGTGTTCAGGTCGCATTCCAGCCAATCCCTCCATCCTGCCGAGCGGGCAGGCGTCTCCCGCCTGCTACTTGCCTTATCTATAGAATGGGTTTCCCAAAAGCCGCCCCGCAGCGGTGGATGAAAGGAGGTGATGTAACCAGGGCGGCAGCAGAACGCGGCCCTTGGTGGCCATTTAACAAACGCCCCATCTCTTCCCAGCAGCCCCGGGACCCCCTGGGTTTCCATTTCAGGACCCCCCAGGAGTCCTACAAGCTGCTGCCGGGGGTCCAGGCCCATCAGCCACTGCTGCAGACCTCGGGGGCACCCCCAGGCACCACAGCCTGGCGTGCACGACCCCATGCCCCGGCCACAAGCCTTCGCAGGAGGCACGGTTACCATCCCTGCTTTTCAGGTGGGGAAACTGAGGCTCGGGGATCTAACCAGCCCGAGGTCATGGACTGGGCAGTGGCCCAGCCAGGATGGAAACCCCAATCTGCCTCCAGGGCCCCGGGTCTCCTTCACCGCTGACTCCCCTCAGCACCCCCAGTTCTGGGGGGCACGGTCAGATTTAGAACTTTCTAGAAGGGGATGTGAGGAAGGCAGCGAGCCTTCCCTGGGCACCAGGGGCTGCGGATGCAGCGGCCACCACGCCTCCCCGTTACCTGGGTCGTCCTCGTCGCGGGGCACCTTCTTGAAGCAGTCGTTGAGCGACAGGTTGTGGCGGATGGAGTTCTGCCAGCCGGCCTTGCTCTTGTTGTAGAAAGGGAAGTGGTCGGCCACGTACTGGTAGATCTGGCTGAGGGTGAGGCGCTTGTCGGGCGCCCCGTGGATGGCCATGGCGATGAGGGCCGAGTAGGAGTAGGGGGGCCGCACCAGCTTCATCAGCTCCTCCTGCGATG
>NW_005871381.1:897405-902696 GCF_000147115.1 Myotis lucifugus
CACTCTCACACACACACACACTCACACACGCATGCACACACATTTTGCACACATGCACACACACACACTCACTCTCACACACACACACACTCACACACTCACACACGCATGCACACACACATACACACATGCACACACACACACTCACTCTCACACACACACACACTCACACACTCACACACGCATGCACACACACATGCACACATACACTCACTCTCACAAACACTCACACGCACTCACACACATGCACACATACATTTACACATACACACACTCACACTCACACACACTCACACTCACACACACTCACACTCACACTCACTCACACACGCACACACCATTTCTCCTCTGTTGCCTCTTTCTTCCCTCTCCGCCTCCCGCCCGCACCCCATCTTCCACCGTCTAGGTCCGCACCATCGTCTTGAAGAACTGGTTCACTTTCTTCCGTTTGAGCGTCTTCTTGTCGTGCTTGTCGCCGTCCGAGAAAGGGAGGAAGGTCTGGCTGAGGCGGGGGGACCGGCTGCCATCCTCTGTCCCGGGCACAGCGGCCACCGAGAGCGTGAAGGCTGGAGGGAGAGGGAGAGCAGGTGGGAGAGTGGGTGAGTGGCAGGTGGGGGGCGCGGCCCAGGGGCAGGTGGGTGATGGGTGGCAGGTGGGGGGCAGGCAGGGCACAGAATCAGGGGAGGACGGGTCCCAGCCGGGCAGGGGCGGCGGCCGTGTCCTCTGCATGAGGCTGCCCAGCCCCTGGACAGCGAAGGGCCTGCCTCCAGGCCCTATGAACCCTCTTGCCAGGGCCTCTGGGCTGGCCGCGGGGGGCTCGGGTGGGGTGGGCCCCGACTTCCTCCGGGGACATGCCCTTCCCCTTCCAACACCCGGAGCCTGGCTTTCTCCTTTCCCGGAGGCAGGGCCAGTGGGGACAGCCGGAGTGACACCCGCTCAGAGTCACACAGACCCGAGCAATCAGCTACCTTCTGACCCTCGGCTTTGACATCAGCCAAATGGGGGTGAGAGCACAGACTCCCAGAGTGCCGTGCGGCCCAGGGCTGGAGCCCGGCCAGACCCCTCCTTTAGGGCTCTCCTGTGGGTCAGCGGGCAGTGTTGGGGCGGCCCCAGGGCACAGGCCTGAGTGTGAACTCGGCCTCTGCATGACTAGCCCGTGACAGGCAGGGGCGTGGCGTTCTCAGTGCCTCCGTTTCCTCATCCACACGGTGGGGCTATTGGCACCAGGCACTCCTCAGGTGGGCACGGAGGCGGAAATGAAATAGTGGGAGAAGCAGTGAGCACAGCGCCGGGCACCGGTCAGCACTGGGGAACAGCAGGCGTCTTGGCTGAGGCCCCCCTGCCCTGCCGTGTCTGGGGGCAGCACCGGCCTGTCCTGCTCCTCTCTGCCCTAGGCCCTGGCACAGGCAGCCTGGCACAGAGTGGCAGACGCTAGAGACTGCTGCGTGCCAGAGGGCATGCTCTTAGGCATGCCGCGTGACCAGCTAGGGCCTCAGGGTCCCCTCTATGAACAGGAAGGGTCGTTTGGGTGCTGCTAACCTCGCCGGACAGTGAATGGGTGCGGGGGAGGCACGCAGCATCCGCGCATCAAACACTCGTCACCTGCAAGAGGCGGGGGTAAGTTCCAGGTCTCCAAAGAGAACACGGGGCTCAGGGACCCGCTGCTGGCGCCTGGGGAGGCCCGGCTCGCTGAGAAAGCAGGGCCACCTGGTGTGATGAACGCTTTCCCAGGGAATCCTGAGGCCTGGTGACCGCTGGCCTCCGCCCCGGCGCCTGGTGGAGCTTGCAGGGTGGGGAGCAGCTCAGAGGACAGGGCGCCGGGCCCACTTTGCTGTCTAGACACACCTATCCTCCACCCCCAGGCTGGTGGCCCGGACCCTCTCCACACGCCCGCGCTGGTGGTGGCAGGGTGCATACCTGGGATGATGGGCATGGACTGGCTGGCAAAACTCATCTGAGAGAGGACGGAGGCCCTGGGGGGCACGGCCGCATGCTCCGAAAGGTTGGTGTCACTCATGAACTCGTGCTTCCTGGGAGAGCTGAACACACACACACACACACACACACACACACACACACACCACAGAGACTCAGCATGAGGCAGCTCTGGGCTGGAAAGTTAGTGACGAGGGCTTGGCCAGGCTTCTGTGGCCCCGCTCCAGGTTCATTTATTCTGTTTTGCATCATCCCGTGCCCGCGTGTGGTATGCACAGGCTGCACACTATACAGCTCCCGGGCGGGGGTAGGGGTGGCGTGTGGCATTCATTTAGCCCAGTGGTTCTCAACCTGTAGGTCGCGACCCCTTTGGCGGTCGAACGACCCTTTCACAGGGGTCGCCTAAGACCATCCTGCATATCAGATATTTACATTATGATTCATAACAGTAGCAACATTACAGTTATGAAGTAGCAACGAAAATAATTTTATGGTTGGGTCACAACATGAGGAACTGTATTTAAAGGGCCAGAAGGTTGAGAACCACTGATTTAGACTATCATGTGAATGACTCCCCCTGGAACTGTGAAACATGGGAATCTTATGCGACTCCCTGGGCAGGAGCCACTCTGGCTGGGCTCCCACTGTCCCTGGAGAGCCCAGCGGGTCAGTGGTTGGAGAGGCCCGGGGCCAGGGGCCAGAGGGCAGGAGCGGTAGAAACAACTGGCCCAGCACAGGAGGGCTGCTCTCCCTTCAGTGCGTTAAGCAAGCGCTTCTCCTGGTCTCACAGAGCCGCTTGTGAGGTAGAAAAGACACCCAGGCCAGAGCCCGGCGGCCTGGGTTCAAATCCCGGCTCCGCTGTGTCCAGGCTGCATGGCACCGGCCAACGCTTCACCTCCCTGTCCTCAGATGCCGCCTGCGTAACACCCACCTCACGGCAAAAGTGAGGCTTGAGTGGGGCTGTGTCTGGGAGCCCCGGGGACAGTGTCGGCACACAGTAGGTTTGCTATGGGTGGTGCTGAGGCAGCCTGCCTTGACGCTCACCCTCTTGAGGTCCGACTCGGCCGCTGCCTTCTCGTCGGCGAACACCACGCTGCTCCGCTTGGCCCGCTTCTTGGACCTGCGCAGCTTGACCTCCGGCAGCGTGCTCCCCGGTGGGGAGATGGGCTCCACCGGCTCCGCTTTCTGCGCCCTGGGGGGTGGCAGCTCCAGGTCGAAGCTGAAGGGCGAGAGGGACAGTGTGGCCACTGCAGTTAGAGCCCCTGCGGGACCGCCTCGCAGGGACCCAGGCTGACTGGGCTGTCGCCACAGGCCGGGAGGGAGACAGCTGACCTGGCAGAGCTTGGGGAGCCACTGGCCTAAGTGGCAAACTTTCAAAATACAAAGCAAGTCTGGTGGTGAGAAGAGGAAATCGATGGAAGATAGGGGTCTGGATTCAAATTCAGCCACTGCCACGTTTTAGCTGAAGGACTTTGGGCAAATCACTCAACCTCTCTGAGCCATTATTTCCTTTTCAGGAAATGGGGTGTTGGTGGTAACCTTGTGAGAGACAGCGATGAGGTCTGAGGACCCCTCAGCACACCCTTGGCCTGTGGAGAGCGCTGGGTTCACAGTGTCTGTCATCAGAGTCGCTGAGTAGGGCCTGGTGAGCCTAAGGCCAGGACGGTGGAGGGGAGGGGCCTGGCAGAGGTATGGGAGGGGGCCTCCGTGGTGGGGAGTTGGGAGACGATTCTGGACCCAGGCGGGCTCTGCGGGTCGCTCTGTGGGCAGGCGGGTCCTGCAGGACCCTCAGGAACAGCCCCCTTGCCTCTCGGGCCTCGAGTGCCCCTTTGATGGCGGCCGTAGGATGGCAGCCTCACAGGGTGGGGAAGGCTTTCGGAGGGAAGGGCAGGAAGGTGGAGGAAGGGCGGCTCTGGGGCAGGAGGAGGAGCGTGGTGGGGGCCGGGTCGGGGCCCAGGGTGCCCAGGGTGCTGTCTGGGGCGGGTACTGACCTCTCGGAGGTGGTCTTGCTGGGGGTGCTGCAGTCAGAGTTCATGGACGCCATGGAGATGATGGACATCTGCCGGTAGGAGCGCAGCATGGACCGGGGGCGGCCCACTCGCCTGTCCTCAAAGTCAGGCTGCGGGGGAGAAAGGACGGTTAAAGCCTGGCCCCACAGGTCGCTGGGAGCTGGGGTACCTGCCCTGCCCCATCCTCCAGCTGGGCGGGGGAGCTGGGGAGTAGAGCAGGGCGGAAAAACCCCCTGGCTGGTGGGACTGAGGGGCTGGCTGGATAAGGAATTGGCCAGGGCTCAGGGGAGGTGACTCTAAGTCCTTGCAATTTCCCCAGTGACAGGAGTGTCTTTGTTATATATGGTGGCCCTTCATGCTAATGAGAAGATTCTGGAAGGGGCCGGCCAGGCCAGAAATACTAAGGATGTGATGATAGGGCTGGGCTTTGAGCCATGTAAGCCCAACTCAGAGTCCCTGGAGGGATGGGGGCTGGAGACAGATTCCAATCCTGTGACCAATGATTCACCTAGTCATGTCTGTGTAACGAAAGGGCAATAAAAACTCAGGTCACTTGGGCTCAGGTGAGCTTTCCTGGAGGCCGCCTGCATCCAGGGGCCGGCAGCATAGGCAGTGTGCTGGGGACCTCCCCAGACCTCACCCTATGGCTGGTCCTGATGTGGGAGGGGAGTCTTGTGGACGTCACCCTTGACCTGAGAAAGCTGACCCGCTCTGACAGCATCAGCACTGGCCTGACTCATGGAGCCACTCTGGCACCAGGAGACAGGAGACAGGAGGCCCGAGTCCCCTCGGCGCCCCTCCGGTCACTCACTGCCCCTTGGCCTCAGCTTTCCCATCTGGGTTGACGTTTGATGACCCCACTTTCTGGGGAAGAGGATGAAGGTGCTCCTGTGAGTACCAGGCCAACGGCCTCTTTAGTCCGTGGAGCTTATGAGTGGCCGGAAGCACTGGCTTTGGAGGCCAACGGAGCCAGGCGTGAATTCTGACCTGCACTCATGCGCTAGGCAGCCTCTGGCAAGTCACTACCACCCCTGACCCTCCAGAAGGGATACGGGGTTAAATCACTCCCGCCTCACAGACACGCAGTGAGGACTGCGTGACCTAGCACATGTCCCATGCTTAGATCAGACAAGGCACACAGTAGGTGCTTCATTCGTGTAGCTTTTATGACTAGCACAGTCCCTTCAGTTCCCAGGGCCCAGTTTGTAAGTGGTGTTTGTCTGGGGGTGACTTCTGAGGGGTCAAGTTCACAGGGAAGTTCCCCTGAATCCTCAGCTCAGGCATCGAGGCCCTCGCCTCTTTCCCCTCAGGTCCCATCCTCCTCCCCATCCCCACCTCTCCCCTCCC
>NW_005871381.1:903000-905015 GCF_000147115.1 Myotis lucifugus
CCCAGTGAGCTGGGGTGCCGGGGCCTCAGCGTGCGTCCCAGGCACAGAGGGGGCCGGGAGGCCCTCGCCCCCGCTGAGAAATATGTCCCGGGGGTGTTCCCGCTCCCCCGAGGACCTTTCTCACAGGGGTCAGGGGGCCCTGGGAAAAACAGAAAAGCTGCAGCCCTTGGGGGTTTGGCTCTGGGACGGGGGAGGGGAGAAGCGGCAAGCGGCCCGTGCCCCAAACAGGGAGGGGCTGGAGCACCCGCCCCCCCCCTCGGGATGTTTTGGAAAAGTCCACCGCCCCCCCTCGGGGATGTTTGGAAAGTCTCAGCCGCATGGCATCTGGGCGGGGGAGTGTGGGACCAGAGGAGAGGAAACCGTTGCTTTGACTCAACGCCTCGTCCAGGAGGTTCTGGGCGATGCCGATAGACAGGGGACTTAAGGAAGTGATGGAGGAGACGAGGGCGGAGATGGCGGATGTGGGATGTGAGGGAGTTAAGTTCTGACTGACCAACGAGGGAGGGCGCTGGGTCCCCTCGGAGGGGTAGAGGTAAAGACAGCTGCCTGCCACAGGGCCACTGTGAGGAGGGAGGGAGAGCCATGAGAGTATCCTGGCCTCGGGGCAGCAGAACGAGGGTGTGAAAAGGCAGAATACACGTTAATTTGGAGAAAAAAGGACACGTTTCCATGACTGGTGACTAAAGACATTTCTGCCTCTCTCTCTTGGACGTCTCCCCGAAACAGCGAGGCAAAGGGGAAACGAAACCTCATTGAAGGTAGAGGCCTGCCAACCTGCCTGGCGTGTCAGGGGAAGGATGGAGGACAGTCGCTGCCGACCTGGAGCAGGGAGGAAGCTGTGGCCGGAAGGAGCCATCTGCCCTTGGGAAGCCAGGAGGGGCTCAGGGACTGGAGGCACCTGGTACCCCAGAAAAGCGAAGGGGCCGAGAGGCCGAGCACAGAGGTGGGGGGGAAAGGCTGAGACAGGAGCAGTGAGAGCTGACAGTCTCTAATTATCTCTAATTAGGGAGTAGAGGCCCGATTGGCCCAGCTGTGTTTCTGGGGCCCTGCACACAGGAGGGACTCAATGATATAAACGAAGAGTGACGGGAATGAATGGGCCAGGAGGAGCTCCTTTGCTGAGTGATAATGCAAAAGGGCTGCCTTCCCCCTGAGGGTAGGTGCCATGGTCAGGGTGTCTGGACTCTGGGTGGGAGGGACACGGCCCAGGGCAACCCCCTTTTCCTGGCTGACTGGGTCTCTGTAACATAGTGATCAGGTGAGTGGGGGACCAGCTAGGGAGAGAGTGGCCACTAGGGGGCGCTGTCTGAAGAGGCCTAGCTAACAGCTTTTTTTTTTTTTTTTCCCACAGCTAAGGGCTTTTAGAAGCCATCTACAATATGCTTTCAAAGTCTCCTTTGTAGTACCTCTCCATTAGCTAACATTTCCTTCTGTGCTGTGAGTCTGAGCTCCAGGCTTTGGGTGGTGGACACAGCACTGAGAATCCATTACCAGGTGATAAATGGTGCCCAGTGGAGAGACCCCGGGCAGGGATATGGATTGAGGATGACCCCAACAACCAAACAGATTTGTGTGACATGTTAGCCCACTCTGGGGCACCCCAGAATCATCAGAGGAAGGAAACCAAATCAAAGCCTGGCCTTCCTGCTTCCCATGTTGCGTGCGGTGGGGGCGGGGGAGGAGAGAGGGGGAATATGGCTGTGAGTGAAAAAGGCATGAGACCTCGGAAGGAAGGCTGGGGCCTTGGGGGCGTTGGGTGTCACAGGTGGCACAGGTAAGGATGGAGAGAAAATCCCAGACACACAAATGCATTCCGGGGAGCACGTCTGTGCAGCGCCTGGGTTCGCCCCTTTCCAAGCCTCACTTTGCATATGGCAGAGGCAGAGAAGGACCTGAATTAGGATCCTTATTTTAAGAAAAGAGGCTGCACCCAGTGCTCCACACTCCCTGATTTCCCTACGCTGTTGCAAACACGCCCCTCCCCGCCACAATAGCTCCTTTTGTTGCCTGGCGAT
>NW_005871381.1:905725-947412 GCF_000147115.1 Myotis lucifugus
GGGGGGGGGGTGCATCAGGCCTGGAGGAGCCTGGTCCTTTAAAGTGTGTGTTGGGGGAGTGTCTGGTGGATTGTTCCTTTTCTGGGGGGGGGGGCGGGGGCGGGGAGAGAGAAGGGAGAGAAAACCCAGGAGAAAGAGAAAGGAGGGGAGCAGGTGGAGAGGAAGAAGAGAAAGGAGTAAGATGGGGGTGGAGAGGAGTAAGATGGGGTGCAGAGAGAGGAGTAAGATGGGGTGCAGAGAGAGGAGTAAGATGGGGGTGCAGAGGAGGTAAAAGATGGAGTGGGGAGGGACAGAAGCACAGAACCTCTGAAAGAGGAAGAGAGAGAGAGAGAGAAAGAGAGAGAGCGAGAGCGAGCGAGCGAGCGCACAGAAAGAGAGTCAGAGGAGGCAGAGTGGAGGCAGGTAGAGGTGCGGGGCAGAAGGGCCCCAGGGGAGGGGAGGGGACTGCAGGGCGGGCAGGCAGTGAGTGGAGGACGCGCCTTCCCAGTCCCCTGGCTGGGCTCTGGAGGGTAAGCAGCTTGTGCAGAATGAAGGCCCTTTGACCGAAAACCAAGCAAAGGCCTCAGTTATTCCCCAAACCTGATGTCCATCTGAGCATTATCTGCAACAGACTGGGTCAGCCTCAGGAGGGGGTGCGGGGCGGAGCCTCTTTTATCTGATTGCCATGTGCCAGCTGCGGGGGAAGGTGGCGGTGGGTGTGGGGGGCCTGCCTTTTATTTCAGTCCCGCTGGGAGAAGCTGCCCCTGAATTCAAGAGCCCATAAAGCAGTCTTAGCGACAGGCAGCGCGACGTCCTCGCCCAGTCCCCGTGCAGCACCCCAGGGGTGCGGTGGCCCAAATCCAGGTTCTGAGGGGGCCTGCTCGGGTGAGATATAGCGTCAGAAGAAGGGCCGAAAGCCAGAGGACAGGAGGACACGTGCAGCCAGGCCAGGCAGCGGCTGGCTGAGGGCCCCTGTACGGGAGGGGCTGGGAGGGCAGAGGCAGGGCGCTCCCGTCAGCTCTGCTTTACCTGCCACGCGATCAGGTCCTTGAGGCGGCTCAGCTTGTCTTGGTCCTCGGGATGGTCCCTGGTGTAGTCCTCCGTGAAGAAGGCCTGTGGGGGGGACAGATGGGAGTTTGGGGGTTTCTGTTCACTTGGTGTGGGCCCCCTGACCCATCTCCCCGGCGCCGAGAAAGGATTCCACTGGAGAGGGCCAGCAGCAAGGCCACAGTATTGATGGGGCAGAGACCTATAGTGACCGACACTGTTTTCCCTTCTTGGAGGCTCAGGTCAGCACCCACTGGGAATGGGCCACAGACCCCCAGGAGTGTGGTTCTCAAAGTGGGGTCCCTGGATCAGCAGCAGCAGCAGCAGCAGCAGCAGCAGCAGCAGCAAATCACCCATCACCCAGGAACTTCTCAGAGATGCAATTATTGGGCCCCACCCAGACCTACTGAATCAGAACTTGGAGGGGTGGGGGGGGGCACCCCGGTTAGTTACAAAGCTCTGCAAGGATCTGACTCACGTTTACATTCGAGAGCAGCTCACCTCACCACCTCCCTCCTGGTGTGTGAACCTGGCACCCCAGCTCTCTCCGGGTTCACGCCCTCCATATGTGCACACACACAGGCACACACAGCAGCCCTCCAGGCTGAGCGAAGGCATGCCAGTGGGGACTCCATGGGGGACTGAGGGTGGCTGGAAGGACTGTCGGGTTAGCAACTGGAATTGCTCTGAATGAAATTACTGTGTTGCATTCTTAGTCTCACATCAGTGAATGGCATGGAAAGATACTAGGGAGTTCACTGTGAGGTCCACTAGAAGGAGGAGGCCACTTCCCCCCAGTGTCTCCTACAATGTAAGGTGTGACAATCAAGTGAGGACTCTCCATTCCATTTCATTGCCAGGAAAAGCTATGTCCCCCTCCTGAGAAGTTGGTATTCTTCCCCAGTGAATACTGTGACTCATATATCTGATGGCTTTTCCCTTTTTGCTCTGGACACCAGGAAGCTCAAAAAAATAAAAATCTGTGGCTCCCATGTGTGGGGGTTTCTGGAGGGACCTTGGGCCTGGCTATCTAAGTTGCAATTCTCCTTTTGGAATTGACCTTCCATCCTGTCTGTATTGTCACAGATTCTGGGTTTCATTTCTTTCTCTTTTAGAAGATATTTGCAGTCACGGACTTGGATTCATGCTCCTCCACTTCAGTGGCCTGGCTTACGGTCACCTGGTCCTCTCAGAGCCCTTCCTTGGCTGAGGCGCCTGGATGTGACCAGTGGCCTAAGGGGCCCTGTGAGCCCTGCCCCTTCTGTCCGCAGCACAGTGCGGCACTGAGGGTGGGAGGAGATGAGAGGGAGGCTGTGGAGCCTCTGGGAGGTGAATGGGTTCCCACCAGGCGGAGGGGTCCCTTTAGGGGCAAACGGCTAGAGTAAGATGAGCGACATGCAGCTGCGTCTGCCCCCAGGCCCCCAGCCACTGCTCTGACCCCCACGGGGGCCGGGACAGCAGAGCCCTCACCTTCTCGTACTTGGCGAACCCTCCCATGACGGCGGGGTCCACGATCCCGTTGAGCAGCATGGACAGCGGGTTAATGGGGAGGCTCTCGTCACTCTGGTACTGATTGATCATCATCAGGATCTTCTCATTGGCCGTGGACATGGTTTCGATGGCGTTCTCCAGGGGGCTGATGGTGGTCTGTTGCAAGTGAGATCAGCAGAAAGAGGGGGCCTTAGCAGGACCTTTAAAAACAGATCTTGGCCTATGGACCAGGAGGCCAGGGTTCTATTCCTGGTCAGGGCACATGCCAGGGTGTGGGCTTGATCCCCAGTGTGGGGCGTGCAGGAGGCCGATCAATGATTCTCCCTCATCCCTGATGTTTCTATCTCTCTCTCCCGCTCCCTTCCTCTCTGAAATAAATAATAAAATGAAATAAATTAAAAAAACAAAAAAAGACAAAGAAAAACAGACAGACTCGCCGGTAGGTATTGATTTCACTGGGGGCTGGAATTCAAATGAGGCGATGCTCCTCGAGGGGCCGCAGCGGCCCTGTAATTAGTGGCTCTGGGCTGTCTGCTGTCTGGGGAGAGACAGCGTCCTGTGTTGTGAGAAGGGATTTCCCTGGGGAGCTGAGGAGACTCCAGGCCTTTGCTGGGGTTTCAGAGGCTGGATGTGCGCCAGGGAGCCCTTCCTTCTTATTACCTGGGAGAACCACTCTGTAATCCAACCCATCTGGCATTGCTTGTGTACCTACTGTGTGTGAGCTGGCAGCAGGCAGATCAGAGCAGCGGGAGGCCTGATGCCCCAGCTTGGCCCAGCGTCAGTCCTAAAACCGGTTGTTGTACGAGGGGTCTCTGTCCCCAGGAGGATTCGGTTTAGTTGGGAAGATAACACTCATCGCCTCTCCAACACCCGTTAGAAAGCGATATAAACAAGACACCCGTCACATGCTAACTGTACAGTCAGGGATCTCAAGAGCACGGAATCTGGAGGGAAAAACTGAGCGAGGGGCTGCAAACCTTTCCATAAAAGACCCAGACATCTGCAAGCCAGACATTCTCTGTCGCAACCAGTCGACTCTGTTACTGTAGGAAAAGGCAGCTCCAGGCAACAGGAAAATTAATGTGCTGGTTGTTCCAATAAAACAACTCACAACAACAGGTGGCAGGTGGGGTCTCCCACAGGCCCCCGTGCGCTCGCCCTGGGCTACAGTGAGTGCAGCCCTCAGCCCTGCTGGCTGTTTTCCAGCTGTGTGACCCTGAGGAAGTTTCCTAGCCCTTCTGAGCCTTAGTGGACTCATTGGTAAAACGAGGCTGATGAAACCTGCTCGAGAATAGCTGGTAGCTACTGCTCCTCCTTCTCGTAGGCGCGAGGACAGAGAGCAGCAGTGGTCCTCACCAGGGAGACTCCCTGGCAGGGGCGGTGCCTCCCTGAGTCTGTAGCAAAGACCAGGGGAGGTAATATGACCCTCGACTCAGCAGAATTCTTCAAAAAATGTCGCTGTAGGTATTATGGCCATGGGGCATGTGGGAAGGGCAGATCCAACCTCTAGAGCCGTCTGGGACATCTTTTTAAACCATTTCCTTAAATCTCGGTGAAATCCCAGCCTCCCACACCTTTCTTCATTTGTTGTCATTTTTAAAGATGGTGCTGTCTGCAGCAAGGCGGCCCTGGGACCAGGTTCTGTCACTGGCACTACCTCTTTCTGTCACACACACACACACACACACACACACACACACACACACACGTGAGCTGGAGCAGGACGCTATGTGCCCGCTCAGCGAGGCTGCACCCCTGCAGGGGCTGTGGAAGCCCCGTCCAGACTGGGCTCCAGGGAAAATCTGTCACAACCATGCGGGGAGGGCCCAGCACCGCACCCCGATCTCACAATAGCCTGGCGCGTCTGAGAGACGAAGATGTGAGGGAGAGTTATTAACCATGGGGAGTCCTGTTGATTGGCTTTCCGCCCCATTTCTCAAGCGACTTTTGATTCCCCCCCACCCCCCGGCCCATCTTCAAACTCAATTAAACCTTGGGAGCAGGGAGTGAGGGTGACGGTGCCTCTGGCTTCTCACCCCCGACATCCGTGTGACCGAGTGTGCAGTGCTCGGTCACCTTGCCCCCCCCCCTGCTGGAGGGGAGACTGACCTATCAGAGGGACACTCTTCGGAAACAGTTTTAGACCCGGGACGTGGGAGCATCAGCCAAGGACGAAGGGACACCAATTCCCTGTCATCGGGGTGTTTCCCATTCTTCAGAGGCGTGTCACCCACATCCCCTTCTTAAATCAGACCCTCTTAGGACCCCAGGCGCTGCATGAGACAGGCAACGCCATCACATCCTACTTCTGCCCCTGATCACTCGGCAGCTCAAGTCCCACCTTTGGGCCTCAGTTTCCTCTCGTGTAAAGTAGTGGGATGGACAAGAACCAGGATCTGCAGGCCAGGCTGGGCCTGGCGAGGTTCTTGCAGACGGCACGGGAGGTCTAATTGTAAAACTGACTTCAGCTGGAGAGGGGCTGCCGCCGCATCACCAGCCCCTGCTGTTGGAATAGGACTATCTCACCTATTGGCATTTTTCTCCTGGGCCATGAAGGTTTTTGAACTTGTAGCTCATGACTGAATGACCCCTGGGTGGCTTTCCGCTCTGACATTCATAGGTTTTCAGTCTCCGTTTTACAGATGATGGAAATGAAGGCCCTGAGACACACTGTGTTTGTCCAAAAACATGCAGCTTGTTAACTGCCGTGTTGCATTTGTGTTCCTGACCCCAGGTCAAGGCTTGCTGTGAAGGGGGCATGTTCGTGGGGCCGAGAGCAAGAAAGAACCCTCCGTAAGCAGAACCCACACTCGAATCCCATCAGAAAACACCTCTCTGTACAAACAGTCCTGTCGTCATGACGATTCACGGAAGAAACAGCCGACAAGACATCAATTCGGGGAACGCAAACGCCAATGCAGGGAAACGCACTCGCTCAGCGGGCAGGAAGCTGGCGTCTGAGACGTGCTGACACTCGGGCTCACTCAGCCGGGAGGCTGCTACAGATAAATCCACTCCGGTCAACGTTTTGGAAGTTTTCCTAAACCTTCCCATCAGAAGCCATCAGGATAAAAGGAGCGAAACAGAAATGTTGACCAATCCTTTCCTGACTCCTGAGTCCGTAAGACAAGGAACCCGGTTCAGACGTGACGGCGTCTGCATACTGATTGATGGGTATAGGTTTTCTTAACCAAGATTCTTGAGCAGCAGTTACGGGCCTGGGACTAGTCTTTGCAGTGAGCAATATGGCAGGGAACAAAATAGACCAAAATCTGGCTTCCTGGAACTTATGTTAGTGTAGCACTTAGATCCTCATAGGGTCTAAGTGCTATTATATGTAATATTATATGTAATATTCTAGATATTAAAATCAACATGCAGCCACATTAGATGGTCTGTTAGGAGGCGGCAGGTGCTTTGAGGAGAAAGTCAGGTGGGAGGAGAATGGGGGTGCCACAGGGCTCCCTCCCTGGCCCACAGTCTAATGGGGTCATTGAAGGACAGGGGGCACCCTGCTGAGTGCCACTGGAGGAAAAGGCACATCAGGGTCATGGGGTGGCAGCTACAGATTGGCAGAGAGTTTCACATTCTTCACTCCAGATATGGGATTAATAATAGTATGTACTTCGCAGGGTTTTGTATTCGTGGGATAATGCGATAAAGCCTGACACAGGGCCTGAGCCACTCGTCAAGCTTCGCCTGTGTCGGTCTGCCCCACGAGGAAGAGCACAGATGGTTTCTACCTTTCCAGGGCTCTCCTTATTGCTGGGGTGGTATGGGACATGCTGAGGAAGGAGGAGAGAGTGAATCCAGCCCAGGAAACTGAGGTTGAGGTCAAACCCTGCCTTACTTCCTAACCTTGAACAAACCACTAACTCACTCATCACCTCAGTTTCTTCATCTGTAAAATGGGAGGAATGGTAGCATTTATCTCTCAGCGTTGTGGAGGGGTTAAATGAGCTCATGCGTGTCAACGGTTTAGCACATCTCAATGAATGGTTGCTGATATCATCATCATTCTATTTCCCCCAAGGTCCAGGCTATGCCTGTGAAGAGGAGACCAGAGGGCCACTGGACTGCTGGGTTTGGGTGGTCCTAATGCTGATCACACAAGTAGCTGGAAAGTACCAATCAGATCACGTCCCTCCTCTGCTCACGGTTCCAGGTCATTCAGTAGGAAAGCCAAAGTCCTGGCGGTGGCCTGTGAAGTCCTACATGATCTGGTATTCCCCTCCTCCTCCTCCTCAGCCCTCTCTGGTGCTGACCCAGACACAAGCATGCACTGGCCCCAGGGCCTTTGCACTGCCATTCCCTCTGCTGGAAAGTCCATGGGCCACTCCCTGACTCCCTCCAGGCTTTCTCTGGCCACTCGATTTAAATAGCAATCCCTCCATCATCTCTCTCTTCCACGTTTCTCCATAATGGCTATCACCATTTGACACAGAATATATTGACCTTGATGTTTTAGTCTGTCTCCTGCACTAAAATGTAAGCTTCGTGGCAAAGTCTTCAGGTCTTAGAACAGTGCCTGGCTTGTGTTCAAAAATTTGTTGAATGAATAAGACATCCTGAATATGTGCCTACGTTTCAGGTTTCCTCACCACTACTCTGACCCCCTGTGGGAGCAAAAAGATTCTTAGATGAGGATGTGAAGACCCTAAAGTGCATTGAGAAGTAGAATACATGCAATTTGCATAAGGGAGTTCAAAAATTAGCCTGGCTTCTGTGGGATTTCTTCTCTGTGAGCCTCATTTTATCCAGCTGTAAAATGGGTTCATTGTGGGATTCTGCACATGCAACCTCAGGGGCTGCTGGGACAAGGAGGATATTCGGGGTGGTTGCGTGGAGAGAGTTCTAGGCCTCTACCTCCCCCTGCATCCACCACAGGAGCTCCCCATTCACCAGTTTGCATTGCATCAGGTTTCATTTGTGAGGGAAGAAAGTCACCTGATGCTTAAGGAAGATCTGAAAGCAGCTAATTTGGATGCTGCCTCAGGTCCCTTCCTGCACTGGAATTTCAGGACTCCCACGGTGGCTTCAAACCAAAGCTCCTGGGACTGGGAGAGGTGCACCCTAAGGCCCGGAGACTCACCTGGGACATGTGGACCACCTCAAACCAGCGCAGGATCCCCGGAAGCTTGTACGCGGTCACGAAGGAGGTTCTCTCGATCCACATGGACTGTGCCGGGGCAGGGGGTGACGAGGGAAGGAAAGCACTTCTTAGGAAACCTGGGTTCCATACCCGCTTTCCCGGATCCCTCCAGACCCGCTGGCTCCCCATCCACCCGAGACCAAAATAAGTATTGCAAGACCCGGAAACACACTCTCACCTTCCCCTTAGGAATCCTTTCCCAGCGCGAAGTTTAAGTTTTCCCTGGATTTAGGCCCTGTCAGTTTTAACTGGGGTTTCTGAATGGTTTGAACCTTAAGGTAATATTGAGGGCATCCACCTGCCTTTCCTGGGGAAGGGCCACCGTGTGCACTCAATTCTCAAAGGGGCAGCAACTCCCCAAATATGAAGAGTCACAGCCCGAGGCCAAGAGCTGGAGGAGCCCTGAGGCCACCTCCTCATGCCGGGCCTCGGCCCTTGGGGACAGAAGGCAGGCCCCAGCTGGGGAAACACCCAGGGGACAGCCGGACTCACACCTCTGTCGCTTATAATTGGTGTTTCCTGGAGGGTTTGGCTTCACTGCCCCTGCAGAGCCTGAGGACCCTCCCTTCTGGGAACGCCCCAGTGCCCTGTGCTTGAAAGGCCATCTCACCGAGGCCCGGGGCCTATCTTGAAAGTGAAAAGACTAACAACCCCAATGGAAGGACCAGGGATGGTGGACGCTGCTGGCTTTACTTCCCTGGCTTTGGATCAAATCCCCTCCCATTTGGAGGGGAGGTTGGCAGATGCTTGGCAAGGGGGCCCAGGGAATGGTCAGGGCTGCTGCGGGGGAGGGCAGGTACTCACGGCAAACTCGTTCTCGGGGTCGACCGTCCCCCTGCGCACCGGCCGGGAGTAGTGGAACCTTTGCACATAGTTGGATTTGTAAAAGCTGCAAGACAGGAAGAGGCTGAGGCTCCCAGCAGCACGCCGGCCGCTGATGCAGAGCCTGCCCGGAGCCTGCCCAGTGCGGACCCTGACAGCAAGCACAGGCCTGGCAGAGTCCTGGCTGCAACGTGTAAAGCCAGGCTTTCCTGGTCAGGTGATTAGAGGGTAGGCTGGTGTTGCGCCTTCATGAGGACAGGGCAGCCCTTGGGGTACCCCAGGAGTTGGAATTCCTGCATGAGTGCACAGAGCCACCTGGGTCGTCATTTCCTGTGACTGCTCGGAGGACTGGACACACCTAGCCAATGTCCCGGGGGATCTTCCAAGGATTTCTTTAGGGATCCCAGCCATCCCCCCAGATCACTTTTCCCGACTCTCTAGTGAGGTTCTGCCATCGGGGCCAGCAGGGCACAGTGCTAGCTGTACGGCTGTGGTCCCTGCCCATGGGCGCCTGGCCACAGGGGACAGGAGGCTGAGGTCCTGCTCAACCGTGTGAAGGGCATGGGCCCTTCTTCCTACAAGCACCTGCTTCCCACTAGTCTAAAGCATGTGGGGTGCTATATTGGGCCCCTGGGTCTCAGGGGGTGAGCTGGACAGCTGGGAGGGGTGCAGCCTTGTGGCCCACAGGGTCAGCAGAGCCCGTGACTCATGGCTCATCACTGACCTTGCCATCTAGCGTTGAATAGACTGACACCTGCCTTCACGGGACTCCCTGGGATGTCCCTTTCCATAATCTGAACATGCCCACTGTCAGCACACAACCCCAGCACATGCTGAAAGATGGCCCCTTGGGAGAAAGTGCCCAGCTGAGCACGCCCTCCCTGGACCCCTCCTTCACACACACACACACACACACACACACACACACTCACACATACACACACACACTCACACACACACACATACACTCACACACACACTCACATATACACACACACACTCACACACACTCACACACACTCACACACATACACTCACACACACACACACACACACACACACACACACTGTGGGATCCACCTGGGTGACAGGTTCCACGTCCAGTTCAGTGAATCTCATCACTGCTTACTGAGGCTCTGCCTCGAGGCGAACCACATCCTCATTCCTGTCACTCATCTCTGGCTTCAGCCTTTTCAGCGGCAGGGCCCAGATGGCTAATTGAGGAGGGTTGTGTGTTTCTCCTCCCAAGAGGAAGGGGAACAGGTTGGCTAAGACCAGGAAGGACCCAGAAGGGCTCTGGGGAGAAATCCCTGCCCCCAGCCCAGCTTGGGATTTCTTTCCCATTCCCGCCTTCCAGCGAGCTGCGGGTCTTACTTTATAATCTGGTCAGGCACCGGCTTATTCTTGAACCTGGGGTGTTCATCCAAGACGGGCTGGACGGTGAAACACTGGATGTCTGGGGTCCCCGAGTTAAGGTTCACAACACGTCCCTGGCCAGAGGGACAGTTCCGAGCAGAGCGGGTCCCTCTGAGACCTTCCTTCCAGACCAGCCCTTCTGGGGCCCAGTTTTCGTTGAAGGACCAACCTCGGGTTGCTGGCTGCCAACTAGGTCCTATTGACCAGTTCGCAGGCAGAGCTGCTGTCGCTTGCAGCCCTGTCCCAGGGCTCCGCCCCTGCTGATGGTAGGTTAGTGGTGCTTAACCACCTTTTCCATTGCTGTATTATCATTAGCAATAACACCATCTAATGCATTTATGGCGCTTAATCAATTGCAGAGCACCTCTCCCCATGGTCTCCTTTCCTCCCTCCAATTCCCCAGAGCAGCGGTATTCATGTAATTGTCCCAATTCCTAGCTGAGGACATCAAGGTCAAAGAGGCTAGGCAACTCGCAGACACTCACACACTTGTGAGAACAAAGCAGAGGTTTGTACTTATATCTTTAATCCTAAACTCGGGCTCTTTGACTCTCGACTGCTACCCAGTGTGGCCCTTGGACCAGCAATGTTGGTATCACCTGAGAGCATATTAGAAACAGTGACTCTCAGGCCCTGCCTCAGACCTGCTCAATCTGACTCCGATTTTTCCTAAGATCCTGATATGCACACACACATTTGAGAAGCACAGCTTCAGAGCATGCAGATACATGCCAGTTTACACTCAGACTCTGAGAGTTTGAGAGTAGCTGCCTACAACAGGATTGGAAGGCCATGACCCGGCTCGGTGGGAAAGAGTTCCACGATCGATTAGTGATGCCTGCCATGGGCACAGATCTAAGGACAGGCCAGATCTCTGTCGCCCTCATTCTAGTAGTTATTCACTTTAAGCATCACTGGGCCCACCCCTGCGCCCTGCTCCATGGCGTCTCCACCCATCTGTCCTCTTTGGTGATCTGAGTTCTCTCATTGCTCTGCTCTACCAGATGACTGCCATGACTCCGAAATCCCTCCTCCTGGGCCTGGCATTTCTGCCAACCAAGGGATCACAAACTCCTTGTGTTGGCATTCTTGTATGCCAATGTTAAATATGGAGTATTCAAATACTCCACTAGGCTCCCGACCCATTTCCCACCATTACCTCTGCGCATCCAACAGATCCCACTACTGTTCCCTCTGCTTGGAAGGCTTCCCACACCTCCAGCACCTCCACGAGCCTTTGGCTTGTCCTCAGCCAGGTCTCCTCCTTCACAGCTTGGGGGCCCCCTCAAGCGCCTTGTCTGTACCTGGCTCTTATCTTTCAGCGCCCTGTCTTCCTCCCCGCCTCCGCCCCCCACCAGGCTGTGAGCTTTCTGATAGCGGAGGCTATGATTCTTTCACAGGTAGGAAATGGTCAAGACATCATTCCAAGTTCAATTCAACTGCCCCCCCACGCCCATAAATGTTGGGCTTGTTAGATATTTTCAAGCATCTGAGCTGTCAACATCTTGGCTTCAAGCATTTTTTGCCGTAAAAGATGAAATAGCTGGTTGACAGTTTGGTTACATTTCTCCATTGACGAATCAATTTAAATACATTAAATACTTAATGTATTTACGCTGGCTGTCATGAAAGTTTGGTTTTATTTCATTTCTCCATTGACAGGTCTCGCAGTAATCCCATCTTCACATTATATAAATCTTAGCCCTCATAACGGTCTACACAGTGACATGTAGATGGGGTGGTCTGAAGAGTGGATGATAACAAGTACATATATTTACTTGATAGGAAATATGGGCCGGATTGCATACTACACCAGAAAATGATCACACGTCAGTTTGCGAAGCCTCAGGTGATACTGTATGTATTGCACACCTCAGCATTTCCCATGGAGCTTTGGAACCTCTAGCAATGGACATGTGACCATATGCGAATACAAATTGACATTTAAAAAAATGTATAGCAACAGTCTTTTTAATTTTGTTATTCACTTTTTCCTGTTTTATTATGTCCTTTTACAGCAAAATTGCCTTACGGTTAATTCATTCTGCAGTGAAAATGTTTGTGGTGAAAATGCTTGCAGCCAAGATGTTTAGTGGGAAAATGCCTAGAACCTCGATAATCCATCCATGTATTATCCATGGGTGCCCCCCTGCCCCCACCACTATTGCAGCAGAGTTGAGTGGTTGTGACAGAGACCACATGGCCCAGAAAGATGGAAATATTTCCTATCTGGTTCTTTATAGAGAAGTTTGCCAGCTCCTGTTTTAAAGAAGGTTCTAGGTCATGTCTACTGACCTCAGCAACTGGTCTTGGTCCAAGAGGGTCATCCAACCCTGACCCAATGGAGCCAGTGACACAGGAGGATGTGTGGCTAGACTCTAACCAGGTGCTGAGGCTGTGCATAGAAGTGAGGCCCCGAGGTCTGGGCAGAGAGGATGGTAGGGGCAGGAGATCCCCAGCTAAGCAACCTTTGCTTTTAAATGTCTTCCCCCAGTTGATACCCAAGTGGAAAGACAGGAGACCTGTCGTCGCCTTACATCTGTCACCTTTCCAAACTGTCCAGCAGCTTTTCCACAGAGCTCAGGTTTTGGTAAAAAGCAGACCCGAGTTCAAATCCTAGTTCCATCACTTCCGGGCATCTTGTGCAGATGCTTACAGTTTTTGAGCCTCCGTTTTCTTATTTGTAAAGTCCAGAGAATAATACTTCCCAGCTCAGGGGATTATTAGGAGACTACAAGGGAACAATGCATGCAAATGCCTAGTACATGAACAATTAGTTACTAAAGAACATTCTGTTCATCAGTCTTAAACAAAATGCTGGCATTATAGAAAGAATACAGACTTTGAGACACATAGAACTTAGAGTTCAAATCTCAACTCCATCACCAACTAGCTTTGTAACCTTACCTCCCTGCCTCCCACATTCCTTCTCTATGAAATAAGGAAAATTAATACTAACCTTACAAGATGTTGCAGGGATTAAAGGAATGATGCCACTAAAGCACTCAGTCCTGCATAGCAAGAAGAGGACATTTAACAAACGACAGACCTGGATCCAGACACTGGATCGGGCCTCCATATGATTACACGGCCGGGAGCACATGCCCCCTCCACCTGCCGGAGTAACGGCCATGGGGCTGCTCAACTTCACGTGTCCATCCCGGGTCTCATCTGTACCCAAACTCGCACCTGTAACCAGCCAGCCCCACCACCATTGCATTTCCTGCTGCAAACGACCGACCGTGGTAGAGCAGGCACGAAGGGCAGGCGAGCATAATGAAAAGGTTACAGGTGAATATGCATCACCCGAGGGAAATACATTTGGATTACAGTTCGGCAGACTTAGCAGACCAGCCATGTAACCTGTCAAGCCCACTTTAAAGGCTATAACTTAATTTGTGTTCGGGGGTGCAAAGCGGGGAGCCAGGCTAGCTTGAGGCACCTCCGCTCAGCTGTCTGCCTTTTCCTTGGGAGTCTGCCTCCTGCTCAGGGTCGGCTCCAGGCCCTGTGAACAGCGCACTCTGCCCCACCTCACGGCGTCATCTCATGCCACCTCTGTCCTCTGTGTGCGCCAGCTCACTGGCTCCCTCCCCCGTCCCTTTCTGTGTCCATCTCCCTCTTCCTTTCCTCTTGTTTTCTTTGTCTCCTTATTAATCAGCATGTATTTCCCGAGAGTCAGCTTTGTATGGGGCATGGGATGATGTAGGAGTTACTGTGATGTTCAAGTCCCTGCCCTCACAGAGCTTAGCGTCTAACTTACACGTACCTTTAAAAAGCACAAAGATAACAAGAGACTGAGATCAGCTCTCTAAGGAAAACACACAGAGGCTGAGATACGAGCCCTGAAGAGTTCAGAGAAGGTCACATTAGGTCAGGGATGGCCTCTTCCAGGTGGTGCCACCAAGTTAGGACCTGATGGGGGAAGAGCATGCCAAGCAGAGGGAACAGAGGTGGGAACAAGCTTCATGTGTTTAAGGAACAGAAACGAGGGAAGAAAGAGTCAGGGCCATGGTGAAGGAGAGGCAGGCAGGAGTCAGAGGCTGGACAGCCTGGAGGCCTTACTTGGGAGTTTTGCTTTTCCTAGAAGAGCGTTGTGGCCCCATTTCAGTTCTTGGAACCTCTTCTGCTTCTTCCCACTCAGGCCTTTGCACGAGATGGGCCGTCCATCTGTCTAGGACATTCTTCCCAGCTCCCACTAACCTTTGGCTGGTGACTCACCTTACCCATCACCTTCCCCAAGGAGGCCTTCCCTGCCCTCCCCACCGCAGGACCTGCATAGCCTCCTCTTGGCAGGGATCACATTTTTATCGACACATTTAATGGTGCTGTTGTTCAATGTCTCTCTTAGTCACTAAACTATATGCTCCCTGAGGTAGAACCACGTTATGAGTATAGTCTCCAGCAGGTTGCATAACGCTTGGCGCAGAGTGGGAGCTCGATAGTATTCCTTACAAGAATGAATGAGTAATTAACCAATGAATTCAACATCTAGAGTTTCCCCAGGAGGGTTCACTGCATCCCACCACACTGGACACTGAAATTGGCACCCGTCAATGATGCTGGTCAGCTCTGAGCTCTAAGATGGGGCTCTGTGGGCTACAGTCCCAGCAGGGGTACCCATGTCCGGCCCCTGGGCTGGGGCCTCTCCAAGGATACACTGGCCTGGGGCGTTCTTCACATCGTCCCCGGGGGCAGAGGTTGTGTTCATCTTCTCTGCGTTGGGGAACTGGCTCATGAGCTGCATCTGGAAGTCTTCCCTCCGCTCATACTCCTTCCCTCGGTAGATGAACACTTTGTTCTGCAGAGAAATGAAACCATCAGAGATCTCAGGACCCAGGTTTAGAGGGTGTGGTCCAAGCAGGGCTGGGAGGCTGTGACATGAGCCCGGGGCCATGGTGGCTTCCTATGGATCTTTCTCTCCTTCCCCACTGAGCAAAGGAGAAGCTCAGCTCACTGACCTTCTAGCCAGGCCCAGCACTTCTTAAGAAAGGCTGGGTCTAG
The DNA here is from genome assembly GCF_000147115.1 of Myotis lucifugus. NCBI lineage: Eukaryota > Metazoa > Chordata > Mammalia > Chiroptera > Vespertilionidae > Myotis > Myotis lucifugus. The sequence goes on from NW_005871381.1 coordinate 920,634, forward strand.
AGGGAGAGAAGATCGTGGACGCTGAAAGCTTCTCCTTTAAACTGTCCTCTGTAGAGCTTTCAGAATAATTCCTCACTCAGTGTTCACTGTGTCACTCTACTCTCCTGTTTATATGACCACAAGTTTTACGTCTGGCCTTTAATGGGCCCTGTGGGCTGGGCCTGTGGGCAGGGAGGGACCAGCATTTGGGCCTCCCATCATTTGGCTCCTGGTCCTATTTCCATGGAGACACACTCTTTACCCTTCCTTGACCACATTAGCCTCTTCTAGACCAGAAATTTTCAAACAGAGGGTGTTTTTGCCTCCCATGGGAACTGGTAGTGTCTGGAAACATTGTTGGTCATCACTTGGGGACGGGGGTGGGGGGGAGGAGTACTGGAATCTAGTGGGCAGAGGCCCAGGATGCTGCTAAACATTCTTTCACACACAAGATCATGACCTAGTTTAAAATGTCAACAGAGCTGAGTTGAGAATCCCTGTTTTAGACCAGATCTGGGCAGCCTCTGATGGCCCTAAGTTGTTCTGTATAAACCCACATCTGTCACCTCCATAGATCGGTTGCTTCTGAACCTGGGAGACCACCCAAAGAGCCCGGGAGACTTTAGAAGTTTGGATTTTCAGGCCTCACTCCAGACCTGCTGAGACGGAACCTATGTGGTGGGGCCCAGAACATGCATTTCTATCAAGTTCCCCAGGGGTTCTGATGCACCATCAGGTTTGGGAAGGCACCTCTCTTCCATCAAGGAAACCCTCAGCATGTGCCCTCCTGCATGCAGCTCATGCCCACTGTGACTTCCACATCGACTGCTAACAGTGAGTGATTTGTCTCTTTGACTGGACTGTCAATCAAGTGGAGTCAGACACCAGGTTTACTGTTCTTGTTGAATCTCCTTGAGCTCAGACTTGAACCCTAGACTCCCAGACCGGAAGGAAGCCTGTAGTTGACCCAATTCAACTCTCTACATAATGAGTGAAGGAATAATCCAAAAAGCAGTGGTTCAGAAACTGTGTTCCAGGGGTCCCTGAGGGTCCCCAAGACCCTTTCCGGGCCACACAGGATCCAAGCTCTTTTCATAATAACGGTAAGCTGTCATTTGCCGTCATCACTCTTGTTCTCTCGCGAGTATGCAGCCATTTTCCAGAGGCTGCGTGATGTGTGGGATCACAGCCGACTGAATGCAGAGCAGGGTAAGCATTTTGCTGTCTTCTCTCAATCAGACATTTAGGAGGTTTGCAGGAACAGGAAACAATTCACTGCTCGTACTAGTTTTTAAATTAGAAAATACTGTTATTTTTTCATAAAGATGACGTTTATATTGACAAATGATGGCTTTAATTTAAATAAGTTGATCAATATTTTTAATTTTCTTAGTTTTAATTTCGAATGTGGTATATATAGGCTATAAGTACAGAAGTTCTTTGGGGACCTCAATAATTTTTAAGAGAGAAAATGGGGGTCCTAAGTCTAAGAGCTCTGAGAGCTTGTGCTCTATGGGGCTGCTGGGTAGCAGAGATCCTTGCTGCAGGGACGGGGAACTCACTACTCCCGAGGCGGCTCTGTGTATGGGGGGTGAGGGAGTGGGGCAGTGCTGGAAGGGAGGAGAGCATGGTGTCTGAGCGCACCCAGTCCTCCCGGCAGAGGAACAGCTGAAGTGCACAAACTGGGCCTGGCCCTGGGACAAGTCACCGCAAACTCACCCGCAGGAAGGTGGGGAAGCCCTGGCCATAGTACCCGACGGCAAAGTAGTCTGGCTTGGGTCTGAGGATTTTCATGATGTTTTCATAGAACTTCGCCTGCTGGACCTGAAAGAGGAAAACTTACAGCTCATAACAATCCAGATGTGTGTCGAAGGCACACTCAGCTCAGGGCGGCCGCAGTGCAGACGTGCTCCTTACACCAGCACCCGTGTGCACACATCTGCACATCGGTGGAAGCGTCTGCGATTGTAACAGTACAGCGGGTTCTCTGTATCTGCAAGTTCCACGTCCATGGACTCAACAACAACAGATTTCAAATATTAGAAAACAAGTCCCCCAATGTGTTCCCCCCCAAAAAAAATACCTCGAATTTGACACATGCCCAGCATCACGTTGAATCCATGCAAATGAATCGGTGTGCAGGCAGACCCTGCTGTAGCCTGTATCAAATAGAGATTCTATGCCATTTACAGAGGGGCCTTGAGCATCTGCAGATTTTGTCAGCTGGGGGTCCTGGAACCAGTGTCCCCATGATGCCAAGGGACACCTGCAGCAGCTCTATCTGACGCAGACCATGTACCGGGCAAATCGCTCTACCTGCACTAGCTCATTTACTTGCATCAGCCTCATAGTAACCCCACGAGTACTGCATCTCCATTTTGCAGATAAAGAAACGTTATCTCCTGGTGCAGCCCGTGGGTAAGGAAGTGAAGCCGGCCAGCTGTCACCGGCCTGTGTCCTGCGGGTGTGTGGATGGATGTGTGTCTGCATATCGACGTCTTCCTGTGCGTGCACATGGCATATATCATCACCTCTAAGAGGCGCGTGCTTTCCACATTTCAGCATCTCTGGAACAGTTTACCTCTTACTTTACACCTGATGGCCTCTTGTGATTGATATCAGCCAGAAAGAAATCACTAGCCAGACATGGCCCATAGAAAAGGACAAACTGCGACATCTGAAACCTGCTACAGATGAAAGATGTGTGTGCATGGACCCAGGCACGAGCCTGTGACGTGGGCTTGGTACCCAGATGTGTGTGCATGCCAGCATGTGTGTGAATATGTACTGTGTGTGTGTGAGTGTGTGCATGCATAAATGTGTCCTGAGCATGTGTGTGCAGGACCTCGGGCCTCCCTATCTGCAAATGCCCATGTGGGACACACTCATGGGGCAGATATAAGTGTTTTCTCTTCAAGCACATCTCTTAGAACACTATACTCCATAACCAGCCCCCACCAAAACCATCCTATAAACTCTCTCCCAACATTCGGACACTCATTAGAGCTGGACTGGCCTCTAAAAGGGGCTATGATGGGGCCCTGGGTCTGGCTCTCAGGTCACCAGGAAGTAGGTGGCGGGGGTAGCAACCTAAAAGTTCTCCACATCTTCCCTGCAGAGGCAGCCTCCCTGCACAGCCCAGTCTCTGCGGCACAAGCAGCATAGCTGCTCCCCCACTTCCATTCCCTCCCCCTAATCACAAGCACCCAGGAGCTAATGGGGAACGGCCAGATGGGGAGCACTTTAATGTGATTTATCTGTTAATCAGAAAGCACAAATTTGCGTTTTTATTTAATTGGCTCAGTGATTTGTGGGAATTTGACTGCAAATGGAGCACAGCGCTGATTGGGTGAGCGGCCGCGGCAGCGCCCAGTGCCAAGCAGGTACTTAACGCCCATCCCAGCGGCTGTCTGATGAGTTTTCCCAGAATTCCTCCCTTTGGAAATATTCCCAATGGGGAGGGAGCTGCTCAGCACAGCCCGGCTCAGGTCAGGCCCTCCCTCCATTCTTTCTCTGTGTCCCACCTGGCTGGCCTCCCGCCCCTCGCCCTCCTCTGTGGGGAGCCAGGTCCTGAGCACCAGGTCCCGAGCACCAGTCCGCTCTGAGGTGGCACCTTACCAGGTTCTGGCTGAGCAGCTCGTAGTCAAAGATCTCCATCTCGTACTGCTCCGCCAGCTCCTTGCACAGGCTGATGGCCTCCTCCCACATCTGCAGGAAGGGCGAGGAGAAAGAGGTTAGGGGCGCCTCCAGGCGAGCAGGGCCTTTGCAAAGGAAGGGACCTGGCGGCTGTGTCTCCTGAGACTCAGTGACAAGCCTGGCCCAGCCCCAGCCCCAGCCCCAGCCCCACGCACAGGGAGCCCCAGCCCCACACACAGGGAGCCCCAGCCCCAGGCACAGGGAGCCCCAGCCCATGCACAGGAAGCTTGGTGCTTCCCAGGAGCCCTTCCTCTGCCTCTCAGCCCAGTTTCTTCACAAATAATGGAGCAGCTGCAGACTAGGCTGAACACGGTCCCCAAAGGCTCTCGGGCCCTCACAACCCCTCTGAGAGGTGACTAGTGGCTTCTGTACTCCCCAGGTGAGACGCAGAGCTTCATGGGCAGAGCAGTGGCCCAGCTCAGATGCCCAACCCAAAGCAGGGCCAGGATGCCCACCTGGGGGTGCCCCAGGGACCTTGCTTTACTCCTGCCTCTGAAGTGAATGAACTCCCTCAGCTGCCCCGTGCAGGCGGGGCAGGGAGGTGTAGCTCTATTTTCCAAAGAGAAATGGTTCACAGAGAAGTAAGCAGGTGCCTGGGTGCATCTCTATCTGGAGATAGAGATGGGGCCAGATCCACTTCTCCTGGTGCTCATGCCTGGGGGTCTTCCACTCTGCCAGCCTGACGCCTTTCCATTCTGGCCATCTCCCCTCCCTCTCTCCTCCTCCTTCCCTCCCTCCCTTCCTCTGCCTCTTTTTTTGGTGTGTGTATGTGGTAAGGACACGAGATCTTCCGTTACCAGAATTTTTTAAAAACCTAGTTAGCTGTTTGTAATTGGTTGTTATTCATATATATATATATATATATATATATATATATATATAATAATTATTCTTATTATTGATTTCAGAGAGGAAGGGAGAGGGAGCGAGAGATAGAAACATCAATGATGAGCGAATCATTGATCAGCTGCCTCCTGCATGCCCCACACTGGGGATAGAGCCCACAACCCGGGCATGTGCCCTGACTGGGAATTGAACCGTGACCTCCTGGTTCATAGGTTGACGTTCATCCCCTGAGCCACACCAGCCGGGCGACCATCTAAACAGAATTTTAAGTTCACGGTGGGACCCAGTATTGCTAAGCAATGCCAATGCTGCCCAGCCGTGCTCTAGAGCCCAGTAATCTGTGTAACTGAAACGACGCAGTCCCTTCTCAGTGGGGTTATTTTGGGGGGGCGGGTGCGTGTGCAGGGGCCGCATAGAGGCGGGATGGGAGTGGTACTAGAGTAATAAAAGGAGTGATTGAGATGTTTAAAAAGATAGGTCTTTTCTGTATTTAAAACCAATTCTGAAAACAATCCCTGGACATAGGGGACCCTTTCCCTTTGCTTTGTGTGAGGCTGGAGCTGACAGATCACCCCTCCATCTGCAACCACAGGGTGGGAACCCCAGCAGAGAGGCCGGGGAAGGCACAGTGGGCAGAGGTCTGGCAATCTCAAGGGACACCCATTACATTTCACATTTGGTTTAAAATAGAAAAATGCACCTAAATGGAGAAGCTGGGGGAGGTGGGGGAGGAGAGAGGGCAGGTTGCCAAAATGCAGTGTGTGCTTTGTAGCAAAAGTGCTCTCTCTGCATCCAAGCATAAAAATAAATAGAAGCAAGCGCAGAGTGCAGGCGCCGTGGCTGTAAACCCATGGACAGCGTAGGGAGCAGCGTAAAAGAGCTTTATGTGCCAGAAGGAACCAAGTCTGTGGGCCAGGCCGGCTGGTGCTTCCTCTTCAGCCAGAACAAGGGGTGGTGGTAACACCCTGAGCTGGCCAGGGGACTGTGGCTCAAGTGGAGGTCTTTGCCAACTTCATACCATAATATGCCAGAAATGTTCTTCCCGTGTGTAAGAGACCACTAAGGGACCAGGAAGGAAGCCAGGCAGGAGTTAGGGACCTGGGATTTCCTCCCACATCTGCCCCTGTGGTCACTGGGACCTCTGACAGTCACGGATCCCTGAGCCTAATACAGTCCAGGGCCTGCTGCTTCCAGGCGTGGCATGGTATACAGTGGTGGAGCAGATATAAATGTGGAACATAAGCGAGTAAAGCACACACAAAAATAGATGTAATTTGGGTTCTGAGGGATGTAGAGGAGTCCACCAGGTGGCGATAGATGGACTTACGGGGTAGAAAGCCATGATGTGTGCTTGGAGCAATGAGTTTCTATGAGGAGAGGTGTTGGGGAAAAGAAGTTGAAAGGATGCTAAGGAATATGGGCTTCATTCTAGAAATTTCCACACAGTGGCTTTCAGAGTGAGCCGTACCCATCTGCTCCTCCTCTCTGCTCCCAAAGTATTTAGTCACCACCCTGTTCCACCCCCTCTCCCACAATTGCACAACACCAAAGGGTAATGTACAAAAAACATGATTGGCATGTCCATCTTGACAACTGGACGGTAAAGTCTTTGAGATAGGGGATTATGCCTTTTCCTCTCTGCTTAGTACAGGGTGGGTCGAATTGGATACCTTGCAGAGAACAAAGCTCAGCATGCACTTTTGGGGCTCCCTCACCCCCCACCCCACTGTGACAACTTAGTCAGCTGGTAAACCAACAGTACACTGACTGGATGTCTCGCAGGGCAGGAGGTTCCAGAGATGGCAGAGTCTCTGCCCTCAAGAGGCTTATAATGGTAAATTATAAAAACAGTGTTGTTCACCCACTCAACTCCTGGGAATTTATAAGCCCTTCCCAGACATTACCTCATTTTGTCTTTCCAGGGAAGGTGGGGGGATCAGACTAAGACAGATGCGAGAAACTGCAGTGCGAGGACAGACCAAATTCAGTGCTAAACTGTGTCCTGAGGAACACCAGAGGCCTTGCGATTCAGAGAGAGGCAGCAGGTAATGACAGAGGAAATGGCCTTCAACTGGGGGCCTTGAAGGTGGAGTCGGTGATGATGGTGACAGTCACAACTCAAGATGTGACTATGTACCAGGTCCTGTGCTAGATGTTCCACATGCAGCTTCTCACCTAATTTTCCCAATATCACTAGGAGGTGGGTACAATTCGTATCTCACTGTTGTGGGTAGGGAATTGGCATCTCCTAGAGGCCAAGGGAACTGTGGGTAGAGGACCAAGTTGTGAAGCCCAGGCCACCTGAGTGTCCAGGTGTGCAATACTGGTGCCATGAACAAAGGTGGTAGGACTGGAGATGGAGAGAAGTGGTCAGACTTAGGACTGGGATGGAGATATGCAGATGGGTTGGTATGGAGCACAGGAGAGAGCCACCCTTCCCGGTAGCAGGGTCCCCACAGAGAGGGAAGGCAGGGACAAATTACCTTTCCTTTGTCAAAGTAGCCTATGATGATCTCATACAGCGTCTCCTTCAGCTGGCGGTGGGTCTGGGGGTGCTGCTGGCCTGTCTGCATGACCTGTGAGGCGCACTGCTCATCTGACCACTGTGAAGAGAGGACATGCGGGGTCACCAGGGGCTGAGGGGCCACCGAGGGCGGGTGTCTTCCCCATGGATGAGGAGCTGTCTCCCTGCCACCCTGGGTGTCAGCGGCCAGTCGGAGAGATACTGGTTGACAGGCTACACTTGGGAAGCACCCCTTGATTTTTGCTGAGTCACACTTGACTCTCTACTGCAGTGGTTCTCAACCTGTGGGTCACGACCCCTTTGGTGGTCGAATGACCCTTTCACAGGGGTCGCCTAAGACCATCCTGCATATCAGATATTTACATGACGATTCAAAACAGTAGCAACATTACAGTTATGAAGTAGCAATGAAAATAATTTTATGGTTGGGTCACAACATGAGGAACTGTATTTAAAGGGCCAGAAGGTTGAGAACCACTGCTCTACTGGCTCATATATGTGGTGTGTAGGGACTTTCTCTGAACTCCTAGGAGACAGGGTCCCAGCTCTTTAAAAGCCAGAGGAAATCCCTCAGACTTGGTCCAGCTCTAGCAGCACTTTCAATAGCAGGAAAATGGCTCAAGTGGAGGTCTGGGTGTGCTAATGATTTACAGTTGATGTCTGGATGTTATAGAAAACAGTTGGATGTTATATAAAACCATAAGCCATATCTCGAGGGGTTACTGTTGCTGCTAAATGTGAAGGTCACAGAGACCTTATGTGCCCAGGAGAAGCAGTGCAGAAAAGTAACCTTGCCAGATCAAGTTGTTGGACTCAGAGCAACACGAAATTTATTTGGCTAATTCTTTTTTCTTTTCTTTCTTTTCTTTTTAACTCTCCCACTTGCTGTGAGGCCCGAGGGGAATCCCTGCATGAATCCACTCCATGGGAAGGGCAGTACCTTGAGAAGCCAAGTGTGGAGAAGGAGCGTGTAGGCAGCCTCCGTGTAGTTGTCACAGTCCAGGTGAAGATCTCGGAGTTTGTACAGGTACCTGTTTGGGGAAACAAGCTGAGTTACCAGGTGATAAGGAGGCAGGTGGCAGGGCCACGTAGAAGCCAGACAGAGCAACTGAGTACCTCTGGGGAATTCTCCCTCCCTAATAGCCAGCGCCCCTGTGTGGTCATGATGACAGCACTTGGTATCTGTGGGGCACTGGGTATGTGGCAGGTACTATGCTAAGTCTTTTAAATGCCTCAGATCATTTAATCCTCATGACAACCCTGTAAAATGGGTCTGTTGGGGATGCCCATTTTCAGATGAGAAAACTATGGCCTGGAAAAGTCAGGCATGCTTCGGGCCAGTACCATTCAACTTCATACTGAAGACTCCAGCCAATGCAATATGACAAGGGAAATCAGGGAAGGAGAACTGAGTAACTCATCAGAAGTCACGTGCTAATAATAGAAGAGCTGAAACGTGATCCCAGGTAACTGCCCTTAGAGCCCATGCTCTGGTCATTGTCCTATTCCAGAGCATGAACAAGCCACGGCCCTGCAAAGGGGGCAGATCCTACCTGCTCTTCAGTGTTCTCTGGGGATAAAGGAAGTACATTTAAGGAAGGAAGTGGACCAGGGGCTGGAGATTGGATATTCACTTCCAGACCTGGAGCTGTCAGCAGGGAGAATCTACTATTCAACAATAATCACATCCCCACCACCCGTTCATTTACGATGTGATGCTCCAATTCTGATCCCGGGGATGACTGTATGGATGAGTGGTGTTGAGGACAGGACAGAAACAAAGGAAGGGAGCTCTGGTCAATTCTTAATTTGACACATAATAGGCATTAAGGGGAAGGGAATTAATTTTCGGTGCCTTCCTTTGCTCATCGGTAAGATGGCAACGCTCACAGAACACACCTATGGGCATATAAAGAGCCAAGCAGACCATGTCGGAAGGCTCAGAAAGTGACGGCTAGCATTGCAGCTGATAAATGCAAGTTTGCACTGGAAGTGATTAGCCTAGAGCCAGCACTGAGCTGTAATGGTTCTTATCTATTTTCATTGTGAATTCGGCTCTTCTACAAAGAAGAACCTGCCACTGTTGGAAACAGATTCAGAGCCAGAGCACCACTGCTCTGGCGACTTGCATGTCATCAGGAGCAGGCAACGCTTAGTGCTTGAGTGAAGGGGCGATGCTGTGATGCAGGCCCCGGTCTCTTCCTCTGAGAGGGAAGGCGGCGTCTGCCAAGATTCTGCCCTGATTGCCTAACCACAGGGAACAAAGGGCTTCTGAAGCAGCTGCTTTCAAAGCAGAGCTCAGTGCTCAGGCTCAGGCTCCCACTAGAAGAAACCTATCTTCGCAGAATGTCACCAAAGGAGAAGCTGGCCACATGAAACATGGCCCGCGAGCCAGATGCAGGCTGCCTGACCTTAGGGCAGGGACTGCAAAGATTTTGAGGAGAAAAAGTCAGCTAGTGGTTTTTGATAACTAATGAGCCAGGACATCCTAGTGACCTTTCTCTCATTTCTTGATTCAACCAGCCAAGTTGTGCTGAGCACACGGCTGTACCAGGCGCTAGATAAAGTGGGGACAAAAGTAGACACCATTCTCAGGACTTGGCATTCATAGTCTAGGACCGTGGTTGGCAAACTGTGGCTCGCGAGCCACATGTGGCTTTTTGGCCCCTTGAGTGTGGCTCTTCCTAAGCCTTAGGAGTACCCTAATTAAGTTAATAACAATGTACCTAACTATATAGTTTAAGTTTAAAAAATTTGGCTCTCAAAAGAAATTTCAATCGTTGTACTGTTGATATTTGGCTCTGTTGACTAATGAGTTTGCTGACCACTGGTCTAGGGGAAGGGGGCAGATGTCAATCAAATCATCAAATAAATAATTGCCAAAAGATAGCTGTGATGAATGTCATGGAGGAGGATCTATGGTACTATGACAGCAGGATTCATCCAGGTGGGGCTTCCAGCAAGGTTTCCATAGTATGACATGTGGACTGGCATCTGCAGGTAAGGGGATGAATGAATGATCTCATTCATTCATTCATTTATCAAATGGTGCTTTCTATATTCTATCCATTTATTCTTCCTACGATCCTTTCATAAATAAGAAAACTAAGACCTGTGTTGAAGTAGACGGAGCTAGAAATAGGTAAAACCAGGTTTTGAAACCAGCTATTTCTGCCTCTACAATCATGGCCTTTCCACCCTCGACCCGTTAACTTCCTGCTGATCAATCAGAGTGATCAGTGAAATTGCACGTGGCCTGCACATAGGGAGTGTTGAGCCTGTGGTCCACCTTTAGAAACCCCTCCATCTATGGCTGAACCCGCCTTATCCCCGCCTGCCTGTCCTTGGTCCTTGGATCTCTGATGGCTGGGTCCACAGCACGTGGAGAGCACAGTCAGAGGGAGAGCCTTCCTGTGCTTATAACCCCTAATTCGCCAGCGCACCCTCTCTTCTCCTTCGTCAACTGCAGGGTGTGGTGATCAACTGCAGAGCCCACAGCAACAACCCTGACGGGCCCAACCTGGGTTCAAACTCAAACAACTACCGGTGCCAGCGGGGCAGTGAGTGAGATGCCCCGGAAGCTCAGGGGTGAGCAGAGACAGTGCTGTGCCCAGAGCTCCCCTACCCTGCCTCAAGGAGCCCCACCACCGGTCTGGGTGACAGTTGTCAGGACAGGATAAGGGCCCAGTGCCGCCATACCTTCTCGGTGTTTCAGGAGAAGTGGGAAATTTTGATTTTTGGGGTAAAAATCTCTATATTAAAAAAAATTGGCAAATGAAAGTGTCTTTAAATATTATGTCTGCCAAATAAAACAGACTTTTAGACTACATCCTTGGCTACAACATCTGGTTTAGGAAAATGTGGTTTCCTAGATGACTCTATAGTCCTCAAATCTCCAAAGCTTATGGAGATCTGTGTCTCTAAAGTGGGAAGGAGAGAAGAGAGGTTGGAGGGAGGGCACCATGTGCCGGGCACTTCACCTGTAGCATCTCTTGTAATCCTCAGAACACAAGGTAGAACGAAGACATCCTGCAGGGGAAATCGCAGCCCAGAGGGGCTGAGGGAAATAGCCAGGGTCTCAGAAAAACAAGGGGAGACCCCAGGCCTCTCGGACCCCACAGCTTTGCGCTACTACAATAAGCCATGTCTAGTGATGCTAGAAATACTCTCAAGCTCAGGACAACCTATGGAATTATACTTTTTCCAAGTGATAGTTCCTGTTTCTGGTATAACGTTAAACTAAATTAGCGGGTAGACCTATCCACAGTGCTAGCAGAGTGAGTTCAGACTTTGAGTCAGAGCCTGAAGGAGCCATGGTCAACTGCGCTTTGCAGGTCCTGGTGACATAGAGATGTGCGTGAGGATATAGGCCCAAGAATTTCGTCACTGTGCTGTGTATGACAGAAAAGAGCTGGAAACACCTAAGTGTTCAACAATATTGGATTGGCCATATAAATTACGGTATATTCTGGAAATAGAATTTTATAGTTTCATTAAAAATGATGTCGAAAGAAAAAAAATGATGTCGAAATATATCTGTTGACATGGAATTCTTGTCAAGCAAAGAATACATTATGAGCAATGTGATCCCATTTTTGCAAAAAATGTGCATGCATAGAATTCAATCTATATATAAATAGAAAAGGGTCTGGGAATATGTATGGATTATTGGAGTTTATTTCATTTTTTTGTTTTGCTTGTCTGTATTTTATGAGTATTTTTTGTCTTGGTAATTAATATGTGTTATTTCTGCAATGAGTAAAAATAACAAGATTTTTTTTTAAACTTTGAAGAAAAAAAATATGAGATTCTGAGAAAAATTGGCAAGGGAGTTCTTTGCTCCAGGCTAATGTCCCAAAAAATCCTTCATTACATGCTCAAATAGCTGCCTTTCAAATGCCTACAAGAAAGCGCCATCATACATCATAGCATTTTTTCCCCTTTGAAACTGGGCTGCCAATGACCTGACTACATGCCTTATAAACGCAGGACTTGGGCTTCACGTGCCAGCCTTGCACCAAATACAAGTGCGATGACCCAGCTCGAGCCACAAGGCGGGTTAAGGAGAGTTTGAGCTGTGGATATCGCAAAACAACATGGCAGGTCAGAGAACTCCCAGCGGGCTTGCGGGCTGATGACAGGGAATGAAAGGAGCTGAATCTGGGGAGATTGATAGGAATCGGAACACAGAGGGCCTGAGTACCAAGAAGGTAAGTTTAAATTCTGGCCTGAAGACAATAGGGAGCCATCGATGGGTATTGAGCGGGAGAGTGACAGAGCAGGACTGGGTTTTAGAAAACAAAAATCTTACCTTATGTACATCTCTTCCCGATTGTTATCTTTGTAGAAATTCTAGGTGGGAAGGAAAACAGTGGTGAGTGCTTTTTTTTGCAGAGCGGCAGGGGTGGAGGGTGCAGTGACGGAGATGAGAAGGAAGATTGGTGTTTACTATCTCGGCCCCCGAGATGGGAGCAAGAAATTGCATTTCCTGAATGCATCCAACAGCTTCATTAGGAGATTCTACCGTGGGAATCACTCCCTGATCCTCAGACAATGGAGGGACAGAGGAAGTACCAGCCATCACGTATCAGGGGCTGGAGTGGAGCTATTGGCTGCGCTGAGAGGTGGGCTGCCGAGGCTGAAGCCGAGGCCACCTACGCTGACAAAGTCCACTGTGAGGGCAGCCTGGCTTGATCTTCACAGGTGCAGACCCTGCACCCTGGTGGGGCTGAGTTGGAATCAGAGTAACAGCAATAATCAGAGTAACAGTCATAGAAATCATAATAGATCCCAGTGATCATAACTTCTGACCATGCAGAACTATCAGGGCTTACAGTGAGATTCCACAGCCAAAGACATTTAAACCTGGAAATACCTATTTGAGCTCAGGGGCCATTCAGACCAGTGGTCATCCTGGGCTCCACCCAGAGATCCTATCTCGTGTATTTTAAAATAAGTCCTTACAGATTTTGAGCCAGAAGGTCCTGATGGGATCTGTGGGCCACACCTGGAGAAAACCCGATGGACTCCAGTGCAGCCAGAGGGGCAGGGGATGTGTTCCAGGCACAGAGTCAGAGGGTGGCAGAGCCGTACGAGACCTCAGCTCTCCTGACACCCCTGACCTCCACCCTGTCTGCCACCCTGATACCATGCGGACACACAAAACTAGCAGGGTCTACTTGCTTCTAGAACGGCCTGTCCAAAGCTTTCTCCCAGGTGAGTCTGAAGGTCAATTTCTTCTACTAACTTCTGTGTCTTCATAGAGACAAACTGCTAAACTCCAGGAAAACCCCGCTCCATGCTCTGTATGTAAACTGGGCCTGGTGGAGTGATTAGCAATGAATTCCTTTCTGCTATAATCAGGATTTTTAAACTCCCCTTAGCAGTTAGGGAAATCAATTGGCAATATCGAGGCTGTTAAAAAGGGAAATGGAGGCCACACCACAGGACTTTGGGGACAGGGCTTGAACAGTGTTTCTAGACACTGGGAATGGCAGGGGCTCATTGTGATGGATGCCACGTGGTCTCTGGTCAACTTTCCTCATTGTAACCACTGAGGGTGGGCAGGCATGGTGGGTGTGAGGCACTGTGGCTGCCTCTGTCTGTGTATTGACCACATCACAGGACATGGGAAGAGAGACATTCGGGAGTTTCCCATGGCAGGTCCTGTGTACAGAGGCTAAGAGCCCGGCTGTGGGATTAGCTGTCCTGATTAGCCTGTGCCCCACACTCATTTTCTAGAAATTCTAGTTATTAGTGTTACTTCATTCTGTAAGAGAGAGAAATTACCACACAGTGAGCATTTAACCACAGGCCAGGACTGCACAGCCTATGAAATGGGTACTATTCTTTTCTCCACGGAACAGATAAACACACTAAACCAGTGGTTCTCAACCTTCCTAATGCCACGACCCTTTAATACAGTTCCTCATGTTGTGGTGACCCCCAACCATAAAATTATTTTTGTTGCTACTTCATAACTGTAATTTTGCTACTGTTATGAATCATAATGTAAATATCTGATATGCTATATGTGTTTTCCGACGGTCGTGACCCACAGGTTGAGAACCATCAGAAAGCCTCTGTGACTGTCTACTCTACTAATTATCTGAGGGAGCACGAGAACCCGTGAGCTGTGTGTCTCCAAAGCTCACCTCTTAACCACTTCCTGCTGCCGTCTTCCTTCCATGGGATGTGTTAGGTGCTAAAGGCAATACTCATTCCCATTTCAGATATAAGGAAACTGAGGCACAGAAAGGTGATGTGATTGCCTTAGACACAGAGCCAGCAGATGGCAGAGCAGGAGTTCAATCTTACATCTGTCTGATTCACAAAGCCCTAAGTGCTGTCTTCGGATTAAGAACAGTAGTGAGCCCCAAAGCCAGGCCTGTCCCCAGACTCCGCCCCGCCTACCAGCAGGTTCACAGTGCAGCTCATGCGGTTGTCTTTGCTCTCATCCGTCATCACGCCCCGGTAGTCCAGCAGTTTCTCCAGGAGGCCTTTGACCAGGTTCACGAAGTTCGCCACGGACTTGGCAATGGTCAGGTGCTCGGCGGCACACTCCATCAGGCTGTGGGCAGACAGGAGGGCAGTGAGCTGGGCCGGGAAGAAGCTGTGCTGGGGTGAGGGGTGGAGTGGGGTGGAGCACAAGCCAAATAATCTAGTGAATTCAAGTTCCCCTGGTTCATTGGCTCATTTTGTGCATTTTCCAACCACTTATTCATTATACACTTATTTGCACGTATATAGCAGTTCAATGGATCACAGTTCAATGAATCCTTGCAATCCAAACTCATGGCATTTGAGGGTCAACTGTGATTTTTCCCCCCACCATCAAAATGGGGAAAAATAAAAATAAATTTCCAGTGTGGGCAATGTTTCAGGAAAACGGTCACCTTTATACACCCACATTGGGAGTATATCAGTACAACTTTGGGGAGGGGGTAGCAATTTCGCAATATCAAAATCGCAAATGTGCATATCCTTTGACCCAATAATTCTACTTTGGGGAATCTATTCTTCATAAATGTTCTCAGAAGTATGCAAGGATATACTTATAACACTGATAAGTTATGTCTAATGGTGAAATAGTTGAAACTATTTTAAATTTCCATCAATAAGAAGATGGTTAAGTAAATTAAAGCATATTCACAAACTATAATTCCATTAAGCCATTAAAAAGTATGAGAGATCAATATGTTTTAACACAAAGAGCTCAAAATATATATATAGTTGTGAAAAGTAAGACTCCAAACAATAATTGTTTTTTATTTAACCTGCTCACATAGAGCCTACCATGTCCCAGGCATTATTCTAACCGTCTCACAAATTTTAACTCACTTAACCTGCCATCACATTCTTATGAGATGGGATGTTTGCAAACTGGGAAACTAAGTCACAGAGAGGTCAACTGAGCTGTGCAAGGTCACACAGGTGATCAATGCCAACAGTCTGGCTTTAGCCTCTGCACACTCAACCAGCAAGCACTATGTGTGAGCGGGAATGCGCTTCTGTGTTGTGTGTCTGTGTTTATAAATCTGCAGGATATGGGCGGGAAGGATAGATCCCAGAGTCTTCAGAGTGGTTGCTGCTGATGAGGGGTCTAGGTAGGGAAATAGAGGAAGACAATGTTCACTGTTCAATTTAAATGTGCATCTATTATTTGAAAATTTAATATTTGTTATATTATTAATATTCTACATTAAAAAAAAATACCCACAAAAGAACATAGCATTTCTTAAGCACCTGTTGGTTGCTAGGCACTAGGCTAGGCATTGCTTGGGGCAGGGATGGAAGAAAGATATAAAATAAAAAAAAGAAATATAAAAAAGAATCATATCTGCCCTCAGTCAGCCCACAGGCTAGGTAGGAAGAGATGGATGGATTAAAATTTTGATTAATGACTACTTACTTGTTAATCACTTATTCTGGACCACATCCTATACCAATCACTTTTTCTTAAGAAACTATCACGATAATTCTGATAAGTAAAAAATATTCCTCTTGTTTTACAACGGAGGAAACCAAGACTCAGAAAGGTGAAATGACCTTCCCAATATCGATCAGGTAGTAAACGGTGACCGTGGGAACCAAGACGATCACTGTTCAATATTTCAATATGGGGAGAAGCATTGCGACGTGGCCTCAGGCAACCCATGTAGCCATGGAGAAGCATTACCCAGGGCAGTGGTCGGCAAACTGCGGCCCCCTGAGTGTGGCTCTTCCACAAAATACCAGGTGCGGGCGCGCACGTACAGTGCGATTGAAACTTCGTGGCCACACTCAAGGGGCCAAAGAGCCGCATGTGGCTTGCGAGCCGCAGTTTGCCGACCACTGACCTAGGGCATTTATTTCTGCCTACTCTCCTGAGGAAGTTTAAGTCTCAAGAGCTCCTAGGAGGGGACAGGTGAGAAAGACAAGGATTTTTTTTTGGGGGGGGGCGGTCATTTCCTCCCAGAAGCCAAACCAGGCTGCAAGGAGGCGAAGTTGCAAACTGTGGCTTCGATCAGACAAATCCATCATCTCAGTGGGAGAAGCACCTGTCTCCTGGCTCTCAACGAGAGATGCAAATTGCCCTCTGATTTCAGCCTGTCAGGCCCCGTCACAGCTGTGCCTGACTCCTTCTGGGATGGTCATGTGCAGCCCTGCTTCCCACCTTAAACACAACGCAGCCTGGTGTCGAGGGTGTGATTTCTCCTCTAAACGTGTACTGCTTCTGAGGGCCCTCCATGAGCATCCACCCTCTAAATGTGTAGTGTTCTCAGAGCCTGAGCACAGCCAGACCAGCGGTTCTCTGCCCTGGCCACATGCTAGTCACCAGGGGCCTTTTACAAAGCTCAGCGCCCACCCTGGGGGCGTAACATCGCATTTTCAGGGGTGGAAGCCAGGCAGCAGCATTTCCCTGCTTACGTTCGCCAAGTGACTCTAATGTGCAGCCAACATTAAGAACCACTGGCTTCGTCCCCTGCTTTGCAAACTTCAATATGTGTGGGAACACCTGGGCACTGTGCTAATCGATTCTGACTCCACAGGTCTGGCTAGCGCTCAAGAGTCTGCATTTCTAACAGGATCCCAGGTGAGGCTGATACTGCTGGTACTTTGAGAAGCAAAGGTTTAGGAGAACAAAGTCTTGGCTTTCTTCGTTTCTCTATTCTTTAGGCAAGAGGTAAGAAAGCTGCTCATATGGCCTAGGAATGTGAGATGAATGGCAGATTGGTTTGAAATCATCCATCCATTCACCATCCATCCACCCACCATGCATCCATCCACTAAATGTACTGTTCTAGAAACTCTGGAGTCACTGACCCCTGAAATATCTAGCAAAGGAAGCAGATACAGAAATAAAAACGTACCATAATATATCATGGCACTACCATGTACTGAGTACTTCCTGTGTTCCAGAGGCTGTGCTAAGCCCGCTTTATTGATTCCCTTGTTTAATACTCACAAAATCTCCTTGGGTAGGCATTATGAAAGCCCTGCATTTACAGACGAGGCCCCTGGGGCTGGGCTTGGATCCCGGCCCTGCCAAGGTTACTCAGCTGTTCCTCCCCTTTGAGGCCCACAGGGGAGAAGAAGTGACAGTGAGAAAGCTGTGGAAATCTCCAGGCAGCATAGGTAATTCCTCACTCCGTGGAAGGAGGGTGGTGGTGTCTATGCCTGCCTTGGGGGGCTGGGGGGAACTGCACTTCAAATTGGTTGTCATTCCGCATGGAAGGCCCTCAGAAGCAGGAACCCGGCCCATGCCCTTCAGCTGCACTGACAGAGCCGACTGTCACTGCTCCTTTCAAGGCTATGTGTGGAACTAGTTGGGTGGGCCCCAGGCCCCAGAACACACATTTTCTGTCTTCTTTAGCCTTCCACGCTTCCCTACTTCTAGAAATACTAGAGGCCTGGTGCACAAAATTCATGCACTGAGGGGGGTGTCCCTCAGCCCAGCTTGCACCCTCTCCAAACTGGGACACCCTCTCACAATCCAGGACTGCTAGCTCCCAACCACTCAGCTGCCTGCCTGCCTGATTGCCCCTAACTGCTTCTGCCTGCCAGCCTGATCACCCCCTAACCACTCCCCTGCCAACCTGATCAACGCCTAACTGCTCCCCTGCTGGCCCAATTGTCCCCAACTGACCTCCCCTTCAGACCTGGTCACCCCCAACTGCTCTCCCTCCCCTGTAGGCCCCCCCAACTGCTCTTCCTCCCCTGTAGGCCCTGTCACCCCTAACTACCCTCCCCTGCTGTCCTGGTCACCCCTAACTGCCCTCCCCTGACAGCCATCTTGTGGCTGTGGGCGCCACCATCTTTGAGGGCAGGGCAGCAATTAGCATATTCCCTCCTTATTGGTTGTGGGCGCCACCATCTTTGAGGGCGGGGCATCAATTAGCATATTCTCTCCTTATTGGCTGTGGGTGCCACCATCTTTGTGATGACATGAGGGTCAATTAGCATATCCCCTCTTTATTAGATAGGCTTCTCAAGCAGATGGAATACAGGAGAGCAGAGAACATCTCACTTCTAACTTTAATGTGGGACTGTCACTTTAAGAGATGTGGACGGGCTGGTGGCAGTGAGGATGACTAGCCTAGAGGAGAAAGACAGGTGGGCTCGTAGCTTCAAATGACCCCATCACTATCCACCTGGAGATGAATAATAATGATAGTTAATATTTCTGGACTATCTAGGAGCCAAGCATTTTTACATGACTTTTCTTGGTTATCTCAACAAAAACTCTAAGATCACTCTGGACTGTGAGTTTATCCCCACTGTGCAGATAAGGACACTGAGGCTGAGAGAGTTCAAAGGAAGAAGCAGGGGCTGGGCCGCTGGACGTCCCATGGGGTCCTGGCTCCTCGGGCTCGCCTTTATTGGTTTTGTAAAAATCATTCACACCTCTGACTTAGGAGAAAAATAATGAGCTGCTTCTCATTTCCTCAGCCTCTGAGGGTTCCTTTTATAAATATTCACTCAGGAAGGATTTGAAAATCCCGCTGATCATCTGAAGACTGCCACAGGGCCCATCCGCTCATAAAAATGGAAATTGCCAGCAGTATATGTGCTTTCACTTCTGGTCAATATTTAGATTTTCCTTTTCTGAACTTTAAGGAAAACATTGACTCAGGCAAAATGTCATCCCCCCCGCCCCCCCGAGAATCAGCCTCAATACCCACCGAAGAGCAGGTGGTAGGCTACTCCTTGGACACAGCGGCTTTTGTGCTCTAGGTGTTTAGTGAGGGCTGTGCAGGGACAGGAGGCGGTGGGGCCCGCTGGGATGCTGCTACCTGGGGCTCCATTCTGCCTGCTTGGTGGGGCCAGAAGGGTCCTTGTGAGGGTTAAAGCAAGGCCTTCGGTTTGCTTTTGTTGTTAAAGTTAAAATACTCAAAGAAGATTGGAGGAAGCATCCAAAATTAGAGTTCTATCAGATAATAATACAAATCAAAGAATCTACAATTAGGGGGACATTTGGGATGTCTGAGTCCCATTCCTAAACCAGGGAAGAATTCTTGGGGGTGGGAGGTAGGAAGGTAGCAACTACCATGACAGAAACTGAGAGTGCATTTATTGAGCTTTTTACCTGTTGTGTGCCAAGTGCTTTATAGTTATTCTGTTTTCAAAGTAACCACAGGGGGCTTATTCTCCCCATTGCACAGATGGGGAAAATAAGCCAAAGATGTTGCAGGCGGGGCCCAATGCCCTGCAGCTGCCAAGAGATGGAACCAGGGATAAAACCCCGTGTCTTTCTCCAAAGATACGCACATGGACAATATGCACATGAAAAGTTGCCCCATAGCCTCAGCAACCAAGGAAATACAAATCAACACCTCACACCCGCTAGGACTGCTGTGGTCAGCCAGACCCACATTAATGCGTGTTGAGGAGGTTGTGGAGAAATGGGAGCCTCATGCACGGCTGGTGGGAGAGTGAGTGGTGCAGCCACTGGGGAAGAGTCTGATGGTTCCTCAAAAGGTTACATGTCGATTCCCACACGACCCAGCAAATCCACTCCTAGGTGTCCTCCCAAGAGAACAGCAAACATGTCTACACAAACCCTGTGCATGAATGCTCGTAGTGGCATCATTCCTAATAGCCAACAAGTGGAAATGAATGAATGTTCATCGACACATGAATGAATAAACTAAATGGGGTATAGCCAAACAGTGGAATATTATTTGGAAAAAAAAAAAGTGAATTACTGACACATGCTATAGCACAGATGAACCTTGAAAACATGCTATGTGAAAGAAGCCCGTCAAAAGGACCACATATTGCATAACTCCATTTATACAAAATCGCCAGAACAGACAGCTCTATAGAGGCAGGAACTAGGCATACGGGAGGGAGATGATGGCTAACGGGTAAGTGGTAAGGGTTTCTTTCAGGAGGTAACAAAAAGGTTCTAAAATTGATTGCGGTCAAGGTTGCACAGCTCTGAGAATATACTAAAAGCCATTGAATTATACACTTTAGGTGACTTGTATGGTGTGCAAATTATAAGCTGCTAAAACAAAACAAAACAATTACTTGTCTCCAAGTCCAGTGCTCCTGGGCGCTGTGCCCTGTCTACGGCTGGGTCAGGCAGGGCCAGGTGTGGGTCCCAGCTTGTCCACTCAATGACTTGTCCTCATTCCCTTGGACAAGAGATTTCCTGAGCCTCAGGGCCCCCTCTGTGAAGTAGGGACCAAAGAGTAAACTCGCCTAAACGAGCCAATGCAGGCAGGGTGCTGAGCATGGCCTCCGAGCACTGCATGTGTGCGGACGTGATGCTCGTGATCAATATCTGTCATCGATTGAAAAGGAAGACAGGAGAACAGCGAGAATCATTCCACAGCCAAGATCATGAAGATTAACGTGTGGGTAGACTAGTTCCCTCTTCCCCACAGCAAAGTGTCTTTCTATCTCTCCCATTCGATCACCATCAAAGCAGTGGCCACGCCAGCGAGGGGTGTGAGGTTTCTCCCCACACGGGAGTTTCCTCCGTGCCCCTGAGCCTCCAGGCTGGCCTCCGGGGGAGGACAGAGCCCTGCAGCCCTGGGCACTGAACTCACATGGACTCCAGCAGCTGCATGTACTGCTCATCCCCTCGGCCGCCTTCCACCTCGTGGTCCAGCTTGAGGATGATTTCGTTTTCAAACTGAAGAAGGCAGAGATGAAAATCAACAATCACATCGTTAGGAGGATGGAAGTTGAAATTAGTTCATTATTTTAACCAAAAGGTTAGGGAGGACCCATCACCTCCCAGGTTTAGGGCTGGACCTGGGAACGCAGAATGAAACAGGATATTATGTGTGCCTTTTGGGAGTTCCCAGTGAGTGAAGAGAGAAGGTAGATGGTAAGGGCTGTAGCACAGAGGACATGAGAGAGAGAAGGGGAAAGGGAGAGAGAGAACAGAGAGTCAGGGGCGGGGCCCTCCTGATTAGAGATGTAAACTGTGCTGAGACTGGGGCAGGACGAAATACAGCCGAGGGACCGCAGGAGTGGGCTCTGAGGTCAGGCCATCTGGCTTTGCCTCCTCCATTTCCTCCACCACTGGAGGAAAAGGAGTAGGTCTTTCTAATCCTCAGTCATAGTTTGAACCAGGGCTCAGCAAACATTCTCTGCAAAGGGCCAGAGAGTAAATATTTCAGGCTTTGCTGGTTGGTCTGCCCCACCTATTCACCTCAGCTGTTGTGGCCCAAAAGCAGCCTTAAATGGTCCGTACACTTAGGGATGGCTGGATTCCATAAACCCTGGATTCCATAAACCGTGGTTTATAAAGCAGACAGATCTGCCCTGCGGGGCCACAGCGTGTCATCCCCTATAAATACAATGGGGCACTATAGCCCGGGCGGTTAGTGGGCAGGGAGATGGCATGTGCAAAGCCTCGGGAGCGCAGGGCCGGTGTGCACCGTGCCGGCCTCTGTCCTCTGGCGATGATGGCTGAGGTTATTGTTACGCCTGCTGAGCCGTCCTGGAAAGCAACTTTGGAGAGAAAAGCAGCATTTTTCTTGTCTGAGTTGCTCAGTGGTGGATGCTGGCATGATTCCTCGGGAGATGAACTCTCCTTTGGAGCAGAGGTGTGGATGGGTAAATAAGCACTTGACTGGGCGTCACAGAAGTGCCTGCTGGGAGGGAAATTACAGGGTGGCGGGGGGCAGGCGGTGCGGAGCCAGGTGACGAGGCCGTCTGGATTTCAGACCCCAGTTCTGGGGTTCATCCTGGATCCAGTTGCCTCCACCCTTTCCTGGGCTACTTCCTCTGAATCAAACAGCCATGCCAGGGCTGCTCATCCCACAGTTGAGCAACCACCAAGCGCAGCAGCTGCTGTCCACCGGGAAGCTGCCCCATTAGTCAGCCTGATTGTCCTGTCTCTTTTGATAAGAGAGGAATGAAGAGAAGCAATTGGGGAACATGCTTAGAATGAGCACACGCCCGGAACGAGGAGCCCAAGGCTGACCCCGTGCATAGAAAACAGGGGGGTGCCCGTCACGGGGCTGTCACAGTAAGGAAATCCTTTAGGGCAGGAAAATCACTTTGCGGGCCAGCCTCTGAGGACACGAGGCCACAAGCACCTGTCTGGGCCTAACCCCGAAAGGCCTGGAGCTCGTCCCTCTCCAGGACCATCGCACACCTGTCCCAGGCCACCTCCTGAGCCAGCTGGTGCCCACACCTTTGAGGGGACGTGTGAAGGGCACAAGGCATGAGAAAAGGCTGGAGAGCTTAACGGAGGTCGGACAAGGAGGGCCCTGAATGCCGGCTGAGGGTTAGAGAACCAATGAGCCGGGGGGGGGGGGGGGGGGCAGATGCCTGAGGGATTTTAGGAAAAACTGTTTGGAATCTGCTGCCCTTTAAGTACCCATTTTGAGAAAAATTATCTGGGGGCAAGACATGGTATAGAATGGGGCAGAAATTCTGGGGAGAAGGGGAGGAGCCCAGTTGGGGGTAAATGCAGGAGAGAAGGTGGGGCAGGGAGGACAAGAGGGTGAGACCTGAGGGCACCACCAAAGCAGCCTCGCCGGGCCTGAGAGGCCAGCCTCCCTACACTGCGTGAACCTCCTATGGAAGTGGGTGCGTATCCCACTGTCAGAAGCTTCTAGAGTGGCTGGGCCCAGAACGTGGTCCCCCTTCAAGTTTGGCAGGATTGTCACTGAAAACACTGGCCCCGTGACCTGGCCTTACACAGCTGCTCACTCCCTGCTTGCTGGGGAAGCCACCCATTCCATGGGGGGTCCACGGGTGCCCCCTGAGCGACAGACCTCTGACCCCATCAGCCTTTGGTGCATGGCCGAGGGCAACACCAGGCAGGGTCTCTCTTTCTAGAATCTAGACAATACAGATCTTCGGAGTCATCCAGGTAGAGGAAGCGCCAGACAGAGGCAGGCAGGTGTGAGACGGGTAGGGGGAGGGGAGCCTTTGGGTACACCTTGGGGAACACTAAGGCAGGGAAGCAGGATTCTCACACGATTGAGAAAGGGACCCAGCGCATGCACAGCAAGAAAGCACATTTTAATCTTGGCCTCGGGCAGGAGAGCGTGACAAAATACAGACCAAATCCGATCTGCCAGCTCATTCCGGGCGCGGAGCGCTGTCCCCCCCTGCCTCCCGTCAGGCCTCGGATGGAGCAGGGCAGATGGAAGGAGGGAGCATGATGAGGAAATGCGCGGGGGATTAGGAATGCTGGCTGAGTTTCCAGCCTCGTTTTTTTACCTTTTTGAAATCCCCACTCTTTTGATATTCACACAGCATCATGTCGAAGAAGATGGGGATGGTGGCTTTGCGGAGCTCGGCCTCCGGGATGAGTGTCATCTCTAGTATAGGGCCGACCATGCCCGGGATGAAGCAGATCTTGTTCTGGCCTGGAAGAGAAGAGGGGCAGGACACGTCAAACAGGCTGCATGATGGGCGTCCTCGTTCAGTCCGCGCCTGGGGGCACGATAAAGCGAGGTGCACGCTGAAAACAATACTTCACGCTCGTACCGTTGTTTCCCCGGAGCCAGGCACCGTTCTGAGCACTTTACATACATTAACTCCTGCAGGAGACGCATGCATCATCCCCACGAGCTCGTTATTAAGGGCGATAACAGCGGGGTGGAAAGCACGCCACTGTTTACAAGGGTTTTCACCTGCGTCGATCTTCGCAAACAGGGCCCGGACGGAGCATGTTAGCGGTAAATCACAGGGGCATGGAAAGTATGCCTGCCTGCGACAAGCCGTGTTTCTGAGATTTGGAAAACATGCTTTTATCAAGTGTTTCATGAAACAAGAAAAGGAAAAATTGCTGCTAAGAACCGGCTGTCATAGTGCGGTCGGTGGAAGAGTCTGGGTTAAAGTGTCGCTTTAGGGCCAGAGGAGCCGCAGCTTCTCATTTCTGCCTCATTTCTGGCCACCCCTGAGCCCCTCCCCTCGCCCTGGGCATCCTAGCCACGCTGACCTATTGCAGCTCCACACTCACCTCGCTTCCTCCACTGCCAGGCCCGTGCACACCTTGCTCCTTGGTTGATAATATTTTCCCTGCTGCACCCCAACACCCCACCTTGTTACCACCTGGCTTCCCCTGGGTGGGTCCCACGGGATGGATGTGCTGAGCACAGCCCCCGCCACATGCCCAGCCCACCCCTGGCTGGTCAGACACCCTGCACTGGGTCCTTGTGTTCTGTCTTCTCACCCAAGTTTGCAACAATGTCATTTCTTTGTGGAATCATTTTTTAAAATGTATTTTTATTGATTTCAGAGAGGAAGGGAGAGGGAGATAGAGATAGAAACATCAATGATGAGAATCATTGATTGGCTGCCTCCTGCATGTCCCACACTGGGAATCGAGCCTACAACTTGGGCATGTACCCTGACTGGTAATTGAACAGTGACCTCTGGTTCATAGGTTGATGCTCAACCACTGAGCCATGCCAGCTGGGCTGTGGAATCATTTGACAAATGTCTGCCTCCCCCACTGAGAGCTTTGTGATAGTAGCAACCATGTCTGTTCTCACCATTATATCATTGGCAGTGAGCACAAGACATCTATAATAATAAAAGCGTAATATGCTAATTAGACCAGACGTCCTTCCGGACATCTGTCCAGGAATGTCCTTCTGGACGAAGCCGGGGCTGCAGCTTGGATGGAGGCAGCCGCAGCTGCTAGGGACGGATCCAGGCAGCCGCCGTGGCTGTGAAGGCCTACTCTTGCACAAATTTTGTGCATCGGGCCTCTAGTAGTAGATACTCAATTAATGCCCATTGAAGAAGGAAATACAATTGTTGAACTCCTGCACTCACTAGCTCTGTGATTTGGATATGCATCTTATAAAAATGCAATAGCAATGCCCCCCTGGAGAGAAGACCATGTGAAAATATGTGTGTGTGTACTCGGCACAGCACCTAGAAGAATCAGTGCCCAGGCAGTGTGGCCCGGTGGCTAAGGGCACTGCTTCCGTAGCTAGGTTGCCTGACTCTGTACACTGACTCCACCGTCAACCAGCTATGTGAGGTTGGCCAAGTTGTCTCACTTCGTGGGGCCTCAGTGTCCTCATCTGTAACATGGGAGAAGAGTAGTATTTATTTCATAGGTTTGTTGTGAAGAGTAAATGAATTATTAGGTAGCAAATGTCCAGGACAGTGCTTGGCAGGTGGCACACTTTATATAGTGTAAGCTGCTGTGGTGATGTATGGCCAAAATGAACTACGAAGGGCAGCCTTGCTGAGCAGAACTGAGCCCAGTCCTCAGCACACACATCGGACTGGCAGAGAGGGGGAGGCAGAGGGGCCCCTGGGGACCCCAGGACATCCCAGGGAGCGAGGGCAAGCACATCCAAGCCAGCCCATTGCTGACACACCCCGAGTTTCATCAGCAGCTGCCTCTTTCTCCCCCTGAGGTTCAGAGCCAAGAGCCATTCTCCCCACTGTCAGGACTAACACAGGTGGTCTCCGCCTGGGGCAGAGAGCTCCCGGGCACAGAGGCTCAGGTAGTATGGCATGGAGCCTGGCGCTGTGGCTTTCAATTAAAGCTGAGAAAAGGAGACAAGAGGGAAGGCAGCAAAAAAATGCATTTCCATTCCACCTAAATGAGGCTTAATGTCGGAGTATTTCCCCAGAATTCAGATAAAAAAGAATCATCCTAGGGATCTATCCGGTTAGTGAGAATGAAATGGTGAAGTCAGGCAGAGAGTGAGTGAAAGATAAAGACACTTTCCCAGGATATCAGCTTCATTATATGATGCATTTGGATTACACTCGAGCCTCAAGTCCTTGCTTTGGCCCAAATAGGAAAAAAAATATCTTACTTTCTTGCAGCTTTATAGTAATTGCTAATCTAGGTTTCTGATTTCGTCCTTCAAGATCCTTTAAACCCACAGTGGGGTTTTAAAATTCAAAGTCGAGTGCGGTAATAAGTAGAAGGTAAATGGGAAACTGTCAGATAAGCCACCATGGAATAGAGAAATTGCTTATGCAACAAAGGCCTTAGAATACCGGAGGGCACTGGGTATGAGAAGGATGTATTAAGGGGGTTTAAAATAAAGAGCAGGCATGCCATGGACCAGGGACTTCTTAGAGCTGCATTCTTTGCAGTCAGTTGATATTTAGAAGAATAGGAAGAAAGGAGAGAGAGAGATGCTGATCTCTGAACACGGTGTGATCTCAGTGGCCCCTACAATGCCCCATGGAGAAATTTTACTTGTTTACATCAGAAATGGAATTTTAGCACAACAGATTTTGTGTTTAGGCAAACCCAACTATGTACGTGTCTTCATATACATAGATGCACAGGTG
>NW_005871381.1:947512-966252 GCF_000147115.1 Myotis lucifugus
CTAATACAGATTGTGATAAGGGAGTGCAAACTCATTTTTGGGGGGAAAAAATCCTCATTCAACAGACACCTGCTGCTATATTTGAAAAAGAAGGAAAGAAAGGGAATTGGTGAGAGGGTCTTTTTCATATAATGGAAGTGGAATCTCACTGGGACCAGATGCCAATTAGAAAAGGCTTTTTAAAATGCCAATAAGCCAGCGGGATAAATGCGAACGCCGAGCTGCGCAGGCTGGGGAAAGACGCGGCGATGAGGCACAGGAGCTTCGGGGGGGTGGGTGGGTGGAAGGCAGGCCTGTGTCCTCCGGCCTCGGGACAATCTCTGAGGTGGCCTCTTCTATCGCCCCTCTCAGGAGGAGAAGGTGAGAATGAATGCCAAGGGTCTGAGGGCACTGAGATGATCTTGCAAAATAGGAAGAAAGAAGAAAGGCTAAATGAAAGGGAGGGGAGGAGAGAGGGGGGAGACCACCGGGACCTCGTGAGAATGGAGTTGGGCAAGTCACCGGCCGCATGAGGGATGGGACAGAAGGGACAATCCAGCTGAGAGTATAGGGCTCTCTGGTCCTGGCACAGCCTTGGAAATGAGCAGGAAGGAGGGCAACTAGGATCCCTGGATTTCCCAGTGCTGCGGCCTCCTGAGGACTCTGAAAGAAAGCTGGGCTGGTCAGCCAAGGTCATGCATTCAGCTCAAACAGGGAGGGAAGAACCCAGATCCCTGGTCCCTCAGCACTGCTTGGAGATGGGCAGTCAGCTCTCTCTCATCGCCCAGAACGTGCCCTGCCCCAGGCCCTGCAGAAGCTGAGCCCCACAATCTGGTGTCTGTTGAATGAGGATTCCGCCCCTGCCTCTCTATGGCTGTGTGGGCTCCATGGCTGTGTGGGCTCCTCCGTGGCTGTGTGGGCTCCATGGCTGTGTGGGCTCCTCCGTGGCTGTGTGGGCCCCATGGCTGTGTGGGCCCCATGGCTGTGTGGGCTCCGTGGCTGTGTGGGTCCCATGGCTGTGTGGGCTTCATGGCTGTGTGGGCTCCTCCGTGGCTGTGTGGGCCCCATGGCTGTGTGGGCTCCGTGGCTGTGTGGGCCCCATGGCTGTGTGGGCTCTGTGGCTGTGTGGGCCCCATGGCTGTGTGGGCTCCGTGGCTGTGTGGGCCCCATGGCTGTGTGGGCCCCATGGCTGTGTGGGCCCCATGGCTGTGTGGGCTCCGTGGCTGTGTGGGCTCCATGGCTGTGTGGGCCCCATGGCTGTGTGGGCCCCATGGCTGTGTGGCATGCCTGTGGGTTACCTTCCCTGAGCCTCTGTTATCTCATCTGTGAAATGCAGGTACTAATATTCCCTGCCTGGTAGAATTGTTGAGAAGCTTAAAAGACTTAATATAAACAAGGGCTTTGCATGGCGCCTGCTCGTTAGAGAGGCTCCATAGTGTCCACACTGGCTGTGATGATGATCTTGGTGACTGTCAGTGCCGTGAGCTCAGCCTGTGCTGGGCTCTGGGAAAGCATGAAAGACATGCGCCAGCCTCCTGGAGCCGGCTGCGGCTTTTCATGAACTTCCAGGCCAGTCAGTCTCTTTGTTCCCCTCTGGGGTAAAGAGCTGGCCCGGGGAGAGGGTCAGGATAGATGTATCTTGCCTCCCATGGCTGACATTCACAACCCTGCAACCCCTCTCTATCCATCTAAATACTTTATAATCTGTCCTGAAAGGCAGGTGCAAAGCCTCAATCTGTCATGTTGACCCACAGTTTACACCTTCCATGGTCTGCTGCTCTCAGCATGGGCCCTGCAGGCAATGCTCCCTCTCCGCTGCCTACCTCGTTCTCTCCCCTGCCTGCCCTCCCTCCATTGACTCCCACTCCTCTGGCACACACTCATCCAACTTGGGCCCGCACACACACCCTCCTCTGTTCACCATACTCTGCCCTCCCTCTCCCTGACCCCATCCCCCTGTGAACCTACTCCCCACAGGGCCCCCTCCCCACAGGTAAATCCTACTATTGTACAAGGTCATTCTAGCCCATATGGAAGCCACCAGTCACATGTGTATTTTGAGTCCAAGTTGAGATGTGCTATAAGAATATAAAACCAACTAGATTTCAAAGAACGAGTACTAGGGATAAAAAGGTAATATCTCAATAATGCCTGTGTTGATTATATGTTAAAATAATAATACTTTGGGAAATGGGGTTAAATAAAATATATTATTAATATTAATTTCACTCTTTCTCTTTTACTTTTTAAAAATGTGGACACTAGAGCATTTAAATTTAGATGGTGGCTCACATTCTAGTTCCATGGGGTGGTGCTAGTCTGGAGCACAGGGCTCGCCTCTTCCTCAGGGAGGCCATCTTCGGCGCACTCGCTGGGTGTGGGGGGGTGTCCTTTATAGACTCTCTGGGTGCCCCACGCTTCTGCTCTACAGTTATTTCCCATTTGCAACCATCATTCAATAGCTCTGCAATGAGTGTGTCACATTCAGCATGACCATCATGAGTCCCTGAACCTCTCACCCGTTTTCAGTAGTAGCCTGCACCACTGGCACAGTGCCTGGCATTTAGAGGCACGTGTGTTAGTTTCTTGTTGCTGCTGCCGTGAATCACCACACACTTAGTGGCTTAACACAACACAAATTTGTTACCCTATTAGAGGCCCGGTGCATGAAATTTGTGCACGGGTAGGGTCCCTAGGCCTGGCCAGCAATCAGGGCCAATTGGGGCCTTCCAGCTGCCAGCCGGGGGTCTTCCTTTGTTCTACGCCAACCCCTAGTGGTCAGCGCATGTCATAGCAAGCGATCGAACTCCCCATCTCTTGGTTGAACTCCCGAGGGGACACTTTGCATATTAGGCTTTTATATATACAGAATACTTCTGGAGAGCAGAAGTCAGAAATGAGTTTCACTAGGCTGAAATCAAAGTACAATCAGGGTTGAGTTCCTTCTGGAGGGTCTTAGGGAGGACCGGTTTCCTTCCGTTCCAGCTTCAGAGGCCACCTACATTCCTTGGCTTATGACCCCTTCCTCCCTCTTCAAAGCTGGCAATGTAACTTCTTAAAACCTCTCCTGCCTCCCCTGCCTCCCTTTTTAACTTATAAGAACTCTGTAATTGTATTGGTTGTACCTTGATAGTCCAGGATACTCTCACCATCGGCAAGAACCTTAATCTAACCAGGCCTGAAAAATCCACTTTGCCACTTAAGGTAATATATGCACAGGTTCCGGAGATTAGGGCATGGATCTCTTTGGGGAGCTATTATTCTACATACCACAGTGCTCAGTTTTTGTTCACAAGTGAATAAATGAATGAATGGGTAGATGGATAGATAGATTGATAGATAGATAATAGATAGATAGATGCTTCTCTAATCCCATTTCCTATTTCTTCCCAGCAGCTTCTTCCCAACCCCAGGAAGCCATGCTTGCTTAGGCTGGTTGCTCTCCTGAAATGCCTGCCCTTTCCCTCTTTCTTTTGGTCCTGACATGGGCCACTTAGGGGTCTAACTCACGAGTCCTTTATCCCTCCTTATTGTCCTGACGTATCTCCCATTTGCCTGAACTCCTGAGCTTTGACCACATATTTCACCTTCAAGAACATACTCTTGGTTTGACCTTTAATTCTTAGTTTGTTCTACTTGTAGCTCTAGATGGTGGCTCTTCCTGGCGGGACAGGGACTGCACCTCATACTTCTCCAACTCTCCCGCCCTACCCTGGAGTTTAGTGCCACGCTGGGTGCTCTGTAGATGCTTAAAAAGTAATGACCCAGTTGCTCTCACAGCTGTGCCAGGAGCAACCTCCCACAAGTGAGGCCATGACACCAGCCGCTGGAGTTTGTTAACACAGTTGCCGGATGTTAATGTGGGGTGAATGTGGGGTGTTCAAGTGCAAAGTCATTTGGACAAAATGTGCATTGCTTTACCCCAAGCAGAAACAAATGTTAGGATGCTACATTCTCAGAGAAAGTACATTGCATTTGGCATCTTCCCAGGACCCAAAACCACAAATGGCATTAACCCTTTAGTGGCAGGTCCCGGAGGAACATGTGGTCCTTCTCCCCGTCAAGTCTTCCCTGCACCTACCATATCTCACAAAAGTACACACACACACACACACACACACACGCACGCACGCACGCCCTTAGTCTAGACTTTCCCCTGAAGAATGTTAAATAATCTTCAAGCCTGAGATTATTGTTGCAATTAGCTATCTCCTAATCACAGGCTTGCTCAAATCTTTCCTGATGAGAAGAAGAAGAGGATCATACTGATGATCATGGTGATGATGCCCTGATTGCTTTGGGTATTAAAACGAAATTGAAAACTTAACATGCGTTATGATCTACTCATTATCAGGAGTCTCTGAAAAACATGGTAAGTTTGCTACTGCACAGCCTTTGAAAATAATATGCATATTCTGAAATAAAATTCCTGTCAGAGCATTGGACTTGAGGTCAAGGCTCTTTCTGCTCAGCTGAGTCAGTGATTTGTTGTTGACCTTGGGAATGTCCTTGTGCCTCTCTGGGCCTCAGTGACCTCCCCTGGAAAGTCGGGTTGAATGAGAGGATGTGGCAGTGACGCAGGAACAGACGTCTGAGTACCGTGGCTAAACGAGTGAGCGCTGCTTTGGTGCTTCCTCCGGAGCTGCTCCTCCACCTTTATCACATGACCTTGTCTTTGGGGCTTTAAGGGGACACTGCACATACAGGCGTCTTTGGGCAAAAGAACGTGTTGTGCTCATTGAATTTGTCCCACTCCCTTTTGTCTTAACTGGAAAAAAAATGTCTTCCTGAAGCCCCAGCAGGTGTGTTTCTGCTGATTCTCATCAGCCGGAGCTGGGTCACCCGGCGTCGCCTGCTAGAGGACATCATTAACCGAGCAAATTGTGATGGTGAAAGATTGGGGCTCAGGTAGCCAGGGAGAAGGGAGAGAAGCTGTGGTGCGGGCACTCAGTGTTGGCCACAGACAGCTTCTGAGCTCCACCCTGTCTGGGCTTCTCCGGAATTGCACCTGGAAACCTGTCATTACCCAAGGCCGTGTTCTCACTGCACCCGCCCCCAGTGCACACAGGGATTCGTCCTGGTTTGGATTAGCAGGTTCAGCTCATTAGCATGCCCAGAGGAAGATGCTAATGCCAGGGTGGCGTGGCGTGGGCGTGGGTGTGGGCGTGGGGAGCCATCCATTCACCCCGCCTTTCTGTTCTCTTGTCCCCGAGGGAAACGGGCAGGGAGGAGCTGCCAGGTAACTAATGAGCAACAGGCAAACCCCTTCAGGCTGATGATGTATTTTCCTCTTCCTGGGAGGCCAGGCCAGGAGGGAAGGTGGGTGGCCTTGTCTGTAAAAGCAGCCTTTGCTCGTGTCTTCTGCAGTGGACATCGGCGGCTTTGTCTGACCTCTCATAAGCGGGGAAACGTCTTATTTTGAGAAACTCTGCCTCCCTCAATGGATGTGGGTTTGGTGGGAGCAGCAATGGAGAGGCCAGCCAAGGAATGGAGTCCCCTGGAGACTGGATCCTTGGCAGAGATGCAGGAATGGAACATCCTGAAGGCAAAGTCACCACCTGCCCCGTCCTTCATAGCCTGGTTCTCCTCATCCTTCCCATAAGTAAGGATCCAGGCAGCCTCAGCCAGTGTCTGGTTCTTGCAACCCCCAAACCCTGACAAGTATGTCTTGTCATTGCATTATTCATCCTGCAGGGGTTCGCAAGCAGCAAGGAGTCTGTGATGCTTCAGGACAAACACTCGGGCCAGCGTGCTTGTCCGCGTCCCCTCTAATCCGCTCTGTGACCTTGGCCGCACCTCTCTCTCCCTCTGAGCCTCCGCTTCCTCACTGGGAAAATGCTGGGTTAGACCACAACTGTAGCTTCAAACTATTATCTGAAGTGCTTCGGGATTTCTCCCCAGAAAATCCTCAGGGGCCACGTGGGGAGCTCAGGAGCCGCCTATTACAACGGCTGTGGGGCCGGACCCCACTTCAATGACAATAGCTCAGCTTCCATCCAATTTACATACTGAGCATGAAATATTTTTTATTGGTCCTGGGCTAAAAATAAACGTTTGAAAAATGCTGGACAATATGATCTCTAAAGGGCCCTTCCAGCTCTGATATTCTGTGATTCTAAGCAGGTGGAATATTTGGTAACATCTTTTCATTCATCAGCATAATTGGGAGCGCAGGAAAGCCTGCCAAAACACCCTCTATATCTAAATAAAATCTTGTGTGTGCAAAACAACGACAATGAAGGACATTCAGGGAAGAGCAGGCTGTGTAGAGAGCTGCAGACGAACAAAGCGCAGGTCCGGGCTTTGCTATTCTGGCAACGCCAGGGGTGTGGGTCTGGGGAACGAAGCCCACCAGGGCTTTACCTAGTCTTTGCTGCTGTAGCAAAAATGCAAACTCATGTGCAAACCAAATCTGGGCCCCGTGTTTCGCTGGGCACATTCAAGGTTTTAAAGACTTTCAATTAGTTATCAATATTCATACATTGGAAAATGCATTTTAAAATCCCGGTCCCTGGCTTCTTCTGACAAACTAGAAGCTGTGACAACATCAGCCCGGCATTCTAATGGGACAGCAATCAGCAGAGCCCGGCAGACGGCCCCTTCCGGCTGGTGCACCTGCTTCACTCTGCTCCCTGCCCAGCTGCGCCTCCCCAGACCCCTGACCCTGACTGAGCCCAGGTGCTGGCGACCAGGTAGGCCTGCACTTGTATTATGCTTTTCTGTGTGTGTGTGTGTGTGTGTTTTTTCCCTAACGCAGAATAATGGTAAATAAAACATAAAATAGTTCTTATATCCCTGTCCTTATCCAACATGGAGAAACAAAAGATAAATTGAGAAAGGCTTGCTCCTCTAAAAAACCAGGGCAGAGATGGTATTTCTTTATGACAGTGGTTTTCAAATAGGAGGAGTTTTATGGGCGTGCACGTGCACACAGACACACACACACACACACACACAGCCCACCCCCCTCCCCGGGAAAATCTGGCAATGTCCAGAGACGTTTGTGATTGTCACAACTGGGGAACTGCTGTTGGGATCTAGTGGGGAGAGGTCAGGGATGCTATTGCATATCCTACAATGCACAGGGCAGCCCCTACAACAAGGATTTCTCCAACCACGAATGCTGACAGCACCCTGTTTTGTGGATTCCTGATGGTTTACATCCCCTGCCCCTTCACACTTTTACATCACCTGCCAGGGCCCTGCCCTTCGGGTTCTGGTGACCTAG
This sequence comes from Myotis lucifugus, assembly GCF_000147115.1. Taxonomy (NCBI): domain Eukaryota; kingdom Metazoa; phylum Chordata; class Mammalia; order Chiroptera; family Vespertilionidae; genus Myotis; species Myotis lucifugus. The sequence goes on from NW_005871381.1 coordinate 954,720, forward strand.
GCCTGCACTGATGATGAAGGAGCCAGGACGGGAAAATGATTTCTGTCCTGATGGGGCAAGAGTGAAAATGATGATGACCATTCTGACATAGGTGTGGCCTCCATGAGTTCATTCTCTCCATTCTTGCTCTTAGGAGCCTCATACGCACCCTGAGAGGAGAAGCCATTCCCCCAGCTCAGGCCCAGGGTCACTTAGTCCCCTTGTTTTGAGCCTCATAGCTTGTAAATGACAGGGCAAGGCCCAGGGCAGACATGTGACGGTGTGTTCTGGGCCCGGTTCCCAGCTCTCCCTTTCATCTTATGAGCCGATCCACAGCCCTCCTGTTCTCAGTGTGTGCTCTCAGCCCGAGTCCAATGCTGCCAGCACAGAAGCCAGCCTGATCATCTGCCCCCTGTGCTTCCCCTGCAACTGAACTTGCTGGAAAGGGCAAGAAACTGCTGTCCAGGAAGCAGACGGGGACTGGAAGACACTAAGATGTCTGGGGAAGCAACAAGCAAGGTCAGGGAGGTAACTTAAGTTGAATCCAAGAGATGGGCACAGTCCCTGCCAGTGTCTCAAGTGAAGAGGGTCATCATCCAAGCCTCAGGCAGAGCAATGCAGCAGTGGAGAGTCAAGGATTCCAAACATCAGGGGCGGAAATGCCTCATTACTCATTACTATTCATCCATCCATCCATCCATCCGTCCATCCATCCCTCCCTTTGCCCTCTCAGCACATATTAATGGAGCTCAGGCCTCGAGCAAGGTTTGTGGCCCTCATCCTCGTGGGAGCAAAACCAAGCTCTGGGATTTGCAGCTGTTTGATGTCAAGCGTGTTACTTCCCACTCTGAGTTTCCTGATCAATACGAGGAGGAGGAAGTTTTCCATCTTGCAGGAGGTAATGTGAGGATTAAAAAAGATCACCTTAGCACAGGCCTGCCTCAGACTCTCAATAAATGTCTCCCCGAGTCCATCGCCCTCCTTCCTCCCACGGGTACCGCTCAGCTCATACATGGTTCCTGTAGCTCAGTGAGGCAAGGACAGCCTCTGGGGCCACCTTCCAGCTCTTCCACAGAACCAATTCTCCCCCATGAGGTGGGGCATCTTTTTGGACCAGAACATCACATGAGAAGCGGATGCAGGACGGCCCACCAATCAGCAGGAAGCAGTCGAGTGATGGACAGGGACGTGAGTTCCCACAGCAGTCCTGCCCTTCCTCCTTTTTATAAATCCAAATTTGACACCTTAACCCCTGACGGGTACCAAGCAGAAGCAGATCCACAGCTGTTTGGGGTGGGAGGTGGGGGTGGGGACCCACTCTCATCAGACACTCGTGGAGGACCGGGGGTTATGTACAGTGATAAAGTGTTATTTCAAGATCCCACTGCTGACACCCCTGTGGCCCTCTAACAGATGGCCTTCAAGAAGGTGCGCGGCAGGTGCAGATGTGTCTGTCTGGAAGCGGGGGCTACTCACCAAGCTTGTACCACATATCGCGGATGGAGAAGCCAATTAGCCGTCGCATGTCCCCGTACCTAGGAGGAACCAAAAAAGTCTGCTTCAGGCTCCGTCTCAGAGATCCCCATGCAACTCCCCCTTTGGGAGATCCAAACATGCAACCTACTTATTCAGGATTTTGTTGTACTTGGCGTGTGAGAACTGCTCCAGCTGCAGGGAATCCTGGGTGATAAAAGCCACCGCCAGATGAAAATAGTTATTCCACAGCTGCAAATGAAAGAGGAGAGAGCCGTCATGGAGAGGGTCTGAAGTGGGAAGGCAGATTCAGTGCTGGGGGATGTGAATAATTTATAAGGATGGCGGAAGACAGAAGCAGAACCAGTTTAATTCTGTGCACTGCAATTTTCTAACTGGCACTGACTCTGAAATTAACATCCCGGCCAAAGCGAGGACAATGGATGGACATCTCCAGGGCCGACCATGTCCCCCGTTGACAATAGGACTTGGGCAAGGAGAAGGATTTTAGGGATGCTTTCTGTTTTGCTGCATTCTGTGTTTTGTTTTGGGTTTTTTGGGGTACAAATAACTGGCCCCAGCTGGGTGTCTTGGTGAGCTGGCTGCTCTGCCTGTGTATTAGAGGGTGGTGAGGGATACGTATCTCAGGGACTCCCCGCCTCTCTGGAAGTCCTCCCGAAATTAACCCGACAGCTCCCAGGACCAGCCAGCAGCCCACTCTGTCTTAGAATAGTTTGTCTTCTCCTCACTCTTAGTTCAATGTTTTCAAAATGTGGCCCCAGACAGCAGCATCACCTGGAAACTTGCTAGAAATGCAGATTCCCTGGCCCCACTCAGACCCCCTGAATCAGACCCCCAGACGCTGTGTGTTTACAAGCTTTCCGGGTGAGTCTGATGCTCCGTGGAGTTCCAGAATCACCAAGGACCCAGCTTAGATAGAGGCTTGTCATAGTTTTAACATTCACATGACCTGTTGGTGGTAAATGCAAGGGCTAATACTAGCTCCTGGTGAAACAGACAACCAGTTCAGTGCATGGCACGTGCTCCAGTACCACAGTGACAGAGGCATTGACACAGGCCACAGAACCTGAGAGATAGAGACCCAAACAAAGGCGTTGGTGAGCCTCAGTGAGCCCGTCTGCAAAAGGGGTACCCACTGCGGAGGGCTGCAGTGAAGACCACACGACATGATGAATTTAAAGGGCTAGAATATCAGAAAAGAGCTCAAAAGCACTTGTTAGCCTTATTGACCTTTTCATTATTCTAGTGATTCCTTTGGTACCAAAGCACATAGCACAGCCCAGCTCCTGAGGTACTCAAGGGCAATGATTACAGACGTTAAGGCCCTGCATGGAGGCGGTGGAGGACAGCTTTGCTGGACAAAGCCCACCCACTTTCAGCCTGTGAGCACTGCACAGCAAGAGAACAGGTGACCGGCTAGAGAAATCACCTGCCATTAAGACCTTAATTCTTAATTCCAAGAAGTTCAGATGCTAAGACTAAGTAAAAGTCACCTCTACCCTTGATAATAGTCATATTGCTGCCCAGAGTGTTGCTTTCAAATGGGCATGTGGTTCCAGTTTCAGAAAGAAGCAAGACAATGCTCCGTTTTTACCGCGGCCAGGCCCTTTCCCATGCCCCCTCCTTCTAGCTCTCAATAATGGGTAGCTGTTATTAGTCCCATTTTACAGATGAGGAGACTGAGGCAAAGCCAGGATTTGAACCCAGGCTTTCTGATTGATATCCATGGCTCTCTCCACACACCTCATAGTCAGTCAAAAAATAACATATATTTATTGAATACCAATGTGCCAGATGTTATCATCACATGAGGGTAGGGCAGGGGTCACACAGACTGCAGACCCTGCCCGCATGCTGCTCAGATTCTGTTGAGGGGATGTGCTTTCTTTATTGAAACCTTACCTCCCAGAGTTCAAAAGACCAAGCCACTCCCGGGGTGCAGTGAGGTGACCTGCTGGCTTGTGGCTCCCATAAAATCAACTCTCCACAGACAGGTCCGAGGACCTTTTAAAAGAAGTTGGATCCGACCACTCCCTTCCTCAAAGTCCTGAAAATGCTTCCCCATAACCCTTAGAAGCAGATCCCACACCCCGTGTTTCCACAGTAACCCCACTTATCTAAACTCGCAGTGCAGGTCGGGTCTCCGGGGACTCCTCAGACTGTCTTTCCTCCCGGCGCCCCGTGATTTGCAGGTTTTGAATGTGCTGATTTGGTCTGCTGAGCCCGGAGCTCACACTTCCTCCCATTTAAGACCAGGATGTGAAACAGAAAGCCAGGAAAAGGACAACCTGGTCACAGGACGTGGAAAGGGTCATTGGAAGGTGAGAAATTTCTGACGTTAGGGAATTTCATCAGAATAATCAGAAGAGAATAGGAAGCTGATAGATGACAAAGTAAGTTGAATTGCTGTTGCTTTTGAGAGCAATTCCAGAAATGCCCCCCTCCCCCATATTTGGCAACAGGAGACATGTTAGATCCAATTGCACCTCTTGCTCCCCTGTCTTCCACCTGACTTAGTCCTTCAGAAATGCTTTCTGTCACCCCATTCCTGACTTCCTTTTTGAAAACTGAAGTATAATTCACATATGATAATATTCCCTTGTTAAAGTATATAATTTAGTGGGTTTTAGTATATTCACAAGGTAGTACAACTGCCATCTCCATCTAATTTTAGAACATTTTCATCACCCCAAAAAGATACTTCCTACCTACCAGCAGTCACTCGCCTTGCTGCCTCCCCCTCAGGCCTGGAGACCAGGGACCACTTTCCTTCTCTGCTTAGTCCAATATTTCCTAGATGCGTGACTCTTCACTCAGCCTAATGTTTCCAAGGTTCACCCATGTGGTCACATGTGTCGGTACTTCATTTCTTTTTGTTGCTGAAATTCTTCTGTCATAAGGATGCACCATGTTTTTGTTTTGTTATCCGTCCATCCACTGGCGGGCGTTGGGTTGTTCCCACCTCTTGGCTATTATGAATAGCGCAGCTACGAGCATCTACATGTAAGTTTCTGTGTAGAGGTGGGTACATACTTAGGAGTGGACCTGACTTTCTTCTGCTTTCCTCCTTGAAGACCTTTGTGGACCATGAGACCCTAGATCCAGAGCCTCCTCTTCTTAGTGGATCAGAGAAGGTGCCCTGGGCACCTCACCACAGCCCCTGCCAGAGGGCTCCACGGGACTGACTTTGGAACTGAGGAAGGTGGCCATGGCTAGTGGCTCTGTGCAAGGCCCTGAGTGGTGAGCAGAGGCCACAACTAGATGGTGCTTGGCACTCAGGGGGCCTCCTCAGCCCCGAACCTTCCCCTACTTTGCTTCCGAAGAACAGGACCAAGTGCACCGACCTGGCTTTTCGGGCCCCACTCGTTTCCCAGTATTTCTGCCCTCAACAGACTGCCTTTTTCCGAGGGCTGGTCTGCTCAGGCCCCACGGACTCCTTGGCTTTGCTCACTGTGGTGCTCATACCCACAGCATCGAAGTCCTGTTCTTTCTTCAAATCCCGGTTCAAGACCCACTTCCTTCAGGAAGCTTCCCAGATGGCCGACATCTGCGTGCCCAGTCCCTGCTGAACTGAGTAGCACTCAGTGTCTGCAACCGCAGAGCGGGGCCCTCTGTTCCGCACCTCACTTCCCCTGAGGCGGGAGCACAGGCATCAGTGCCTCACGGACAAGGGTGTGGGTGCCAGGGCTAGCTCTCACTGGCGGGGTGGTCTTTGCTGTACTGGACCTTCCTGAGCCTCGTTTTCCTAACCTATGAAGTGGGAAGCAGAATGGTAACGACCATAAAAAACTGTTATAAGCGCTGATGAGATAACATGAGCACGAAGGCATCCGGCACAGCCTTGGCGCCTGGCAAACGCTCAGTGAATGGCATGGTGGCACTGGCGGGGGCACTGACTGAAGAGTATGTATATGTATGGCCCTGTCTTTTCTAACTGAAGGCTCCATAGATACCCAGAGTCCTGCCTTCCACTTATTTGTATCCTTTATGACATACTCAGCACAACAGTTTGAATACAGCTGGGTTCCAGAAAATATGTATTTATTGATCATTGTATTGTTAGAGAAATTCTCCAGTCGTTTCAAAGGGTCTCAGATTTTTCTTTCCTCCTTTGCCTCAAGCTGCCTGGTGGCATTTCTACTAAGTACCCAGCTCGGCTGGTTCGGAGAAGCCAGAGGGGCTTCTGCAAAACACACGGCTCCCTTTTCCAGGGGGAGGAGATTTTTGATTAGGAATTAAATATTTTGAAATCATAGGACAACAGAAGCATAGAGCTGGAATAAATTTAAGGGTTATCTGATCCAAGGCCCTTATTTCACAGATGTAAAGCAGTAAAACCCAGCCAAAATCATACTGTAACCCGAATTTAGTTATTTTTAATTGACTCTTAAAAATTATAGAATACACACATCGTAAAAAAATTAAATGGTAGAAAATATTAAATAATAAGATATTTCCACCCTACCATGCTTGGACCTTTGTCTAATTTCCCAGAAGAAAATCTTAACAATTTCCTGGCTATCCTTCCAAAAATTATTTATATATAAACAATGTATGTATAGACATCTTTTCTAATATCTGTGGTGCTTTGCTAGTTTCTCATAAATCTCTCTTGCAGATGTTTGCATATTAGCATATTCAGATCTGCTCTGTTCTGGTTTATTGCTGCATGGCGTTCTGTTTAAGGATGCACTTCCATTTTAACCAATTCCTTCCACTGTAGACATTCAGCTTGACTCCACCTTTTCCCCTGTTAGCATCAGAGCTGTAGCCGACATCCTTGTTTCTGCATCTCTGTGCAGGAGAGACTGTAATGCAGCCTCCATGGCTGGAGCTGCAAGTGTGAAGACACAGGGCCTCTGTGTTGCTTTTTGTTGCTTTTATCCTTTGTTTTCACAGATCCTCTCGGGCAATTCCCAGCTCCATTGTCACCAGCAAGTTTCCTTATGGCTGGAAGCCTTGGTTTTCTCACCTGGAACATGAGGCTAATAGTACCCAAAGGGGGTGGTCATAGGGACTAAATGAGGAAGGCTCTGCCTGGCAAACTCCTACTCAGTCTTGCAATCTCAGTTCAAACACCCCTTCCTGGGAAGCCTCCCCAGGTCTCCCAGGCTAAAGGAGATCCGCCTGCCATTCGCCCTCATCACGCCCTGTTCATGGGGTTTACGACATATTTTAAGGGGAACTAATTATGTCCTGTCTCCACGGCTGGATGCAAGCACCATGCAGGCAAGAACCTCATCTGTCTATTCACTCTTCTATTTCCAGCGTCTAGTGTTGTGTCTGACCCAGCGTGTACTCAGGGAACAGGGTATCTCCCCCCAAAAATGTATGCAGGCACTTGAATAATGATAAGGGCACTGTGTATTAAAATACATTTCATTTCAAAAGTGAGCTATCAGCTGTTAAAGTTTTTTGGGGGGACACTTGTGTTTGCTGAATGAGTTCATTAACGAGCCCCCCTCTGTAGGCATTGTTGTTAGTCCTCCCGAGAAACTCCGATTTTGTATTGTTATCCCCCACCTTAGGGAGCAGGGACCCACGGCTGCAGAATGGTGAGGCTGGCATCTGAGCCCACGTTCGTCTCACTCCAGCACTTAATTCTTTAACCACTGTTCTCCTCCCTCAGTTTCCTTTACCCTTTGCTGTTGGTTAAGGTTTTTCCTGGTTCATCTGGAATTTTACAGCAGAGAGGGCAAGGAGTTTTGATCCTATAAGCTTCTTTCTAATGGCCTTGAATTATTCTTTACCCCAAATTCCAACTGGGGGTGGTGGGGGCGGGAAGTGCACGGCATATGATGCTGCTGAAATGCAATGGGCGTGCCCTCTTCTGAGCTGCAAAGGCGCAACTGCCTGGACCATTCTGGGGATACCGTGGACTCTGGGAGTGGGAGTTTCTAGACATGGACTCTAGCTAGGGATATCGGGCCAGAGGCTCTCTGGGGCCCTCAAGCCCTCAAGCTGAAGCAGGCAGGGCCGAAGAAACCATCCCCAGCCTGTGACCATCTTTCTGCTTGGTGGAGCTGTCCCTCGTCCCACCATCCCACCGTCCCACCGTAGGCCTCTAGGCAGGCGGCGCTGTGGGCCTCTTCTAGGCTTCGGTGAGTGCTCCCTCTATGTGTGTGTTCCCTCTTGCACTTTTTTTTTTTTTTTTTTTTACCATTACTGGTTACATTTTCATTATAAAGACCAAGCCTGCCTCATTCCTCCTCTAATGGCTGGGAATATCCCAGAAGCTTCATTTTACGGCTTCTCAGTACAGGTTCAAAAATGATCCAAGGTGGTCCAGTGCCCAGAGCTAATCCAGAAATGCCTCAAGGCCAAGGCTGGAATTGCCAAACTCAGAGCCAATTAGAGCTTCCCAAGGAGAGAGAGGGATCTTAGTGGCATTCAGACAGCTGCCTAAGGCAGAAGCAATTTTCCTGGGACCAAAGAGCACATCCGAGGTGTAACCACGGATTCCTGGGCCAATCAGAGTTTCCTACATGGAGGGTCCAGTCCTACAGCCAGTTGTCATACAGCTGCCTGTCCCTGGGCCAGCAAGCGCTAACCAGGGCAGACAGTGTTTCTAGAGCTAAACAGAGCTGTCTGGTAGAGGCACAGGCACCTGCTCCTAAGAGACAGTGCAGAGGAGTGAAAGGGCTTGGCTTTACAGAGAGGCCTGACTCCCAGCCACCCCACTGAGTGGTCAGATGACCTTTAACAGAAAAGCCAACCACTTTTCTGAAACTCAGTTTATTCACTAATAAAATGGGTATATCCCAACCTAATGGGGTTATAATGAGCATCAAAATGCCCTAAGTAGGTGCGTAGTAAAAGTTAGTCACCTCTTTCCAAGGCTTGGCTGCTAGAAGATGGATTTACAGCCTCCTATCAAGACTCCGCAATCCTGGAGGGCAAGGCTGTGCTCTGCTTTGCTTTCAAATCCCTCAAAGCAATAGCTTAGACCCATGACTATCAGTCCTACACAAAACCATTATTTGTTTGATCTGTTTTAATTACAGGTCTTCCCTGACCAGGCAAATGGATGGGAAGGCCAGGGCCCAGCACCCTGAGCAGGGCCCAGAGATGCAAACTATTTTGGCCCCAGCAGAAGACATCATTGCTGTAACTCTCTGGTCTTGTCACCTACAGAGTGGCCCCACAGAGCTTCTCGCTCTTTGCCCTTTGAATCAGAAAGCCACCGTTCTGGAAAAGACACGGGGGACCATCTCATTGCACCTGCCCCTCCTCTGGACAGCGGCTGCCAGGGCTGGCAGGGCCCAGTGATGGATGCTGTTCCTGCCGATATCAAATGCATAATTAATGAAACCAGGAGAAGGAGACGAGGCGTGTTCCAGGCAGGGTACAGAGAACAAATCCGCTCCACAGGGGGCGAGGAGAACATGGGCTGAGCAGGACACAGATAAGGTTGGAAAATGGCCCTGTTCTTGAGTACTTATCAATAAATATCTACGGAAGTCTCGTTAGAAAAAAGAGACATCCCATGTTGTAGTGCTGGCCACTTTCCAGCGCTACAAAATCTTGTGGGGTTGACCGCTCTAGGCGATGTTGTGGTGACCAGAAAGATGCCTCCCTCCAGTCCTGCTTACTGAGAACTGACATATGAGTTCCCAGACCCGACACATTCAGAACCATCATCACCATCACCATCAACGTGATACCAATGAGCATAATTATAATGAGCGACTATAATAGCTACCATGTTCCTGGCACTGTTTTAAGAACTTTCAGTGACTTAATTCACGTAATCCTCTCCACACGCCAATGAGGTAGCTACGATTAGCATCATAATTTGATGCGGAGGCAACTGAGACACAGAGAGGTCAAGTCATTTGCCTAAAGTCACACAGCTCATAATCTCAAAGGATCCAGGTATGAAACCCCCACTTCTCTGGGCATCTCTTGCATCTCCAGCCAGAGGTAGCAACATGGACTTTTCCACAGGCTTTGGGAGTTGGCTCTTCTTGCCTGCGTTTTGAGGAGATGTCACTGTGCTAGCCCCAGGGACATGCTCTAAGGGGCTGTGTCTCACGGAGGCCCCAGGTCCTGTCTGAGCACAAGTGACTTCTGGAGGAATCGGGAGTCACACAGATGTACTGAGAGCTTTATATTTCAGTGTCTATGAGTGAATAGAAGAGTAAGAAAACGTGATCCATCTTTAGAAGGTGGTGCCCACTCTGACAAATGAAGCAGTGCAAGTCTCCTTACCACAAGATCCATTATGCAGTCACATTTGCATAAGCTGCTCAGTTATTGACTATTTAATCAGGGGCCTGATTCCAAACCCTGAGTACTTCCCTCCCTGCCACACCCCTCTGAGGCAGCCCCAGAGACGTGGCATACCCGTGTGTGTACTGGGATGTGTCTGATGAAGCAACCAGCCCAAGATGCCCACTCAGGTGCCAACTACTCACCTGGAACTCAAAGTTCGTGTGTTCCAGGAACTTCTGGTTCATGATTTCCGCAAACTTGTTGATGGCTCTCAGGAAGACCCTGGAGGAGGAGAGAAGGTCATCAGGCCATCTGAGTCCTCTATCTCAGGCAACCCTCCCCTCCCCCAAAGATCCCTCAGAGAGCGTCCTGACCCAAGGGAGTGGTCAGCCGACCCACTCACCACCTGCTCACACTGTAGACCGGGGGCCATGTTTGCCTTGCAAGAACTCAAAGACCATCTGTTTGACTTCCGTTAGTAAATTTGTACTAGTATTGCCTTTTGTTTAAACTACTACATGCCTAGGGCAGAAAATTCATGCCATCCAGAAAGATAGGGAGAGAAACGGCCCCCTCCCTAAACAAACAGAAACACAACACCGAATCCGAATCCTATCTATCATCTAAAGTAAACCATCGTTGGCGTTTTGATGAATGCAATCTCAGAGGTCTCCCCAGACTCTATGCACAACTGATATTTTACAGATACCGTTTTGATGAATGGGGTTAAACGATAAATGCTGTTTCACAGCCTGTCTTTTTCACTCAGCAATACATTGTGTGTTCCTTTCATGCCAGTGAACTCAGATATATATCATCCCTTTTAATCACTGAAAAGCATTCCATGGTGTGGCTGTGTCGCCGCCCTTTATTTAATCAGTCATTTGCTGTGGGACCTTCCACAGCCTTTTCTATTCCAAGCAGTGTGTCAATGGCCCTATCTGCACACCTTCACCTCCCATCTCCACACCTCTCCTCCAGTCTTCTCCTGAGAGTGGAAATACTGGCCAAAGGCTATGCACACTTAACGTTTTGATGCCTGTTGTCAAATTGTGTTTCTTCTTTTAAATATTTTTTTTAAAAAAATATATTTTTTTATTGATTTCAGAGAGGAAGGAAGAGGGAGAGAGAGAGATGGAAACATCAATGAGAATCATTGACTGGTCGCCTCCTGCATGCCCCCCACTGGGGATGGAGCCCACAACCCAGGCATGTGCCCTTGATCTGAATCGAACCCGGGACCCGTCAGTCCGCAGGCTGACACTCTATCCACTGAGCCAAACCGGCTAGGACAAATTGTGTTTCTTCTTAAATGTCTTCCTCTCCTGCCGAGCCCCACTAACTGGTCCTGCAGCCTCCTGTCTCTTGCCCCTTCCGCCTCAAGAGCTCCTACCAGTCAGCTCCAATCACGCAATGCCCCACCCCATGGCCCCCGCTGCCCACAGGATAAATCCCAGCTCTTTCTCTCAAAGTCAGTGCCCTCCAGGATTGGACCCCAGCCTTCCTTTCTTCCAGATGCATTTCTCACCATTCCCTTGTGCTTCTGATTGTTTTCTGAGTTCCCAGACATGCTCCACCTCTGTATAGAATACCCTCCCCATCTAATCTCCATGGAGCAGGGTCTGCTGCATCCTGTGTCCCTGAAGGACACTCACTGCCACTTCCTTTCCCAGTATTCATCACGGTCTGGGGTCTGGGTGGTTATTTGTGTGGCTCAGTAATGGCCTCCTCCGCTGTGTCTTCCTTGAAATCGTAGCTCCTCTCAGAAGTAACTAACCTCAATCTACATGCCTTGAGTTGCACATGCTATACCCTTAATCGCAGCCCTCTCCCCGGCCCCGGTTGC
>NW_005871381.1:967115-999378 GCF_000147115.1 Myotis lucifugus
GGCACCTACAGCAACTGCTGGATCACTCGTTGCTCCTGAGGAACCCTCAGCTAGTGAACACTCAAATGTTTGCTGAACAAAGAGGGCAATGCATCGGGATCACAAGATTTGTACGGACACACATGGCTGGATATAATTTCTGGCTTGGCCACTTCCCCTCTGTGTGGGTTTGGGACATGTTCGTGATACCTGTGATGGCTCAGTTTCCTTGCTTGTGAAACAGCAGTACTGTAACCTCTTCCACAGGCCGCTGTGTGGTAAGCGCTGAGCATAGGGCTATTACACGGCGCCTGGGGAAGCTGTGGCCACTTCAGGACCCTTCGGTCGCTGCCTTCTTCTCCCGCAGGCAGGGACTGACAGCAAAACAAACAGGCAGAGGACAAGGAGCAGGCAGGACCATGCAACGACAGGAGACAACAGTCCCACAAAGTCCGCCATCCTGTCAGGCTGCCAAAATGTGACATTTCCTTGGTTCGGCTCTTCTGTCATTTCCTAATATGCCTTCCAAGAAATATCTATATTTTCTCCTTATAGATTAGAATCTGATTCCCCAGAGGGAACTGCATTGAGTGGTTGTCATATTATGTAGAAACCTTTCAGACTCTCTAATACGATACCGACATGAGGAGTTTGACTCGTCCTCGGCAGCAACACAGCTATCAGTAGTTTTGGTGACAGTCATTCGTTTGGTTGCTGTCCTAAACCTGTCCCCAGCTCTCAAAGGCCCGTGCTGATGGTGGGGACTGGTGGCAGATGGGGTCTGGGGGACAGCGAACAAAGTTTCCTCCCTCAGGATTCTTCTGCAGCCACTCTATGGAAATCAGAGTATCACCTAATTTTGGTTTCCCATCTTTGGGTTTGGAAAAGTCATTCTTTTTGTCTCCTCCTCCTTCTTCCTCTTGTTCTGCATCTTCTTCCACCACCTCCTCCCTCCTTTTTTCCTCTTCTTCTTCCTCCTCCTCCTCCTCCTTTTTCCTCCCATCTCTCCTCCTCTTCCTCCTTCACCCCTCTTCCTCCTCCTCCTTCACCCCTCTTCCTCCTACTTTCCTCTTCCTCCTTCCTTTTCTTCTTCATATTTCTCCTCCTCCTCCTCCTCCTCCTCCTCCTAATTTTACTTAAAGCCTCAGCACTAATATGGTGAAGTGGTTTAGAATGAAAACACATTCAACTCTTTCTGTGACTTTCAACAGTGAACTTGACTTGTTGAAAGCCAAGTTCAGGATCAGTTCTCAGCCCAGCCCCTCCCGCATCTCCGCTGTGATGTGTAGCAGCTCTAAGAGATCAATAACGATCTGAGCCACAGCTGCGAGGGCGTGCTCTGTGCTCAATTCTTCGCACGGCTTCTATCTTTCTTTCTTTTTTAATTCTCAAGTGACTTCCTGAGCTGGACACTGTTTCCGCTTTAGAGATGGGAGTTTAGGTAACTTTCCCAATAAGCCAATCGGTACACCATGGAACCAAGGTTTAAACGAAGGCATGCTGCCTCTGGCACCTCACTATTTAACACCAGGCCCTCTGTCCGCAAGGAAATCTCTGTGATTCTGTTCAACCCACGTTGTGCGCTCCCTTCGTTAATAACAGCAGTGATGGGAGTCCCATCGCCACCCTTCACAGACCCTGTGCCAGGTGCTCTGCAGACAATATTTCATTTAGTTCTACAGACGGAGGTAGATGCTATTGTTGCAGCCACTTAACAGAAGAGGAAACGGAGTGTCAGAAAGATCCAATAATCTCCCCACATCACACAGCCAAGACGCAGCAGAGTGTAGTTCCAGTCTCGGGTTTCTCTTTCTCCAAAGCTTGTGCAATGAACCTGGAAGGTGTCCCGGCTCCCGGGAGGCAGCCTGCATGGACTCTGGCACTGGGCGTGCTCCTTCTCACGCCGCCACACACAGGGCCCTGCACGCTGTGCCCCGGGCAGCCTGCTGCTCCGCCCACCCGAGCTCGGTGGGCACAGGGCCAATGCGACTCAGGCAGTTTCCCTGTGTGGCCAGCAGCCTATGAGTGATCTTTGGGTACCCAGTGGGTGTACCCAGGCCTAGAGAGTAGTAAATCTGACCTTTTTAGACAGTCCAAAAGCAGGACAATCGGGGAGAATGCAGGGAACTTGGGCCCTGAGTGGGAGCCAAGAGCAGATGATTCCGTGAGGAAGCAGAAGCCACGTGCAAGGGAAGTCAGCTGCTGGAGCAGGAAGAACTGGCGGAAAGAGGGGCCAGCCCCAAGGTTGGTGCCCTGGAAAGCGCTTGCCAGGAAACCTCACTGCAGCGCTGGACGACCTCCTCCTCCTCCTCCTCCTCCTCCTCCTCTTCCTCCTCCTCCTTCTCCTCCCCCTCCCAGGCAGCACAGATCCTTGTGACTGGAGGCCGCCAGGAGTCTCAGTGTCTGCTCCTGAGTGACCCAGGCACAGTCCTCAGGCTGGACGGAGGGAGGGAAGGTGCACTCAGATGCTCTGGCCTAGAGCTGGCTGCCTGACCTCTGGAACCTCACCTGCCCTGAGTAGGATGAGCGGGTGTGAAGATGAACAGAGAAGCAGTCTATGAAGCCCATGGCCACTACCTCGGCATATGGGAGTCCCTGAGACAAGCCAGGGGTCGTTGTCCTTAACTACCCGGCACCTGGCTGCTCTGAGGCAGGAGGACCGGAGGCTGCAAACACTCAGTGTCAGGGCGCGCTCACCCCGAGTGCCCGGACACTTCTGTAATTTAGGATTCCAGTGAGGGACACAGCAGGCTCTGGAACCTGGTGTGCTGTGGCCAGCCGCATGTCAGGTCAGGTAGACTGTGCTGGCTAACGAACCATGGAGACCTCCTTCTGGTGACCATGGGTTGAGGGGGGTTGGGCCTACAAAAGGAGGGGGCACATAAACTAATGAGTGTAGGAGGAAGGGAAGTGGGCACCCATGACTTATCAGCCTACTGATGGAGCCTGCACAGGACTGCTGGGCACTGCCCTACTCAACCGCCTACAGCCAACTCCCGGGGCCCTACTACGGGCCCATTATGTGCTTGAGACGATGTTAGACCTTGAAATATGTCACTGATAAAGGTAGACAAGACCCACTCAGATCTGCCTCTTCTGTGAAATATTTTCGGTATCCTCAGACCACAGGAATGTGAAAAGTAAAAAAAAACAGCTAACACTTATGAGATGCTTGCTATGTGTCAAACACTGTTCTAACTACTTTATATGTATTATTTCCTTTCATTTGGGTCCCCATAAAAGTCCTCTGTGATGGGTACTATTATTAGCCCCATTTAAGAGAAAAGCTGAGTCACCATGACTAAGTAATTCTTCCCAAGATCACATAACTATTAAATGGTGGAGTCAGGCCTTGAACCCTGGCAGTCTACAATCCTATCCTATCTTCTCTGGTGGTTCTCTGTGCTCTGGGTGCTTACAGTGACTGCAGCACTTGGTCACCGTTCCCGGGGCATATCACTGTCTCACCAACTACGCTGCAAGTCCCTCCCTCCTGGGACCAAAGCATAAATGGGTCTCTCCCCTCCCTAGACCTCTGGATGTCAGGACATTCAATGACTATGTGACTATAATTCCCTTTAGAGCAACTCTAGGGATGTGTATAAATCCTCAAGCCTCCTCAAAATGCTAGATTTCCCAACTGAGGTGCCGACGGAAGAGGAGAAAGGAGGTTCCTAGGCAGAATTTTTTTTAATTGACAATATTATAAAGAACTCAGTCGTTTAAAAATTAAACATGTCCCATAAATCAGATCTTTCTGAATGCTGCCTCTTACCAAAATGAAAAATGCTCTAACAGGCGGCCGTTCTCGCAGTAGACATGTGACTATGTCTGCATACACAAACAGCGCACAGCCATGGGATCTCAAATCTGGAAAGTGCCATTCCCCGCCACTCCACAACAAGCAGATACATTCTGTATGACTGATGCATATATAGATCATAAGTGGTAATAGAGAAGTTATAAAAACAGGTAACTTATAACAAATATACATGGAAGGAAGGAAGGAAGGGAGGGAGGGAGGGAGGGAGGGAGGGAGGAAATTGCAATGTACAGACTGACCAACACATGAAGTTTGCATGAATGAATGGAGCTTTGGCTGCCATTATTTTTGAAAACGGTGCCCTGGGGAATACTGATCTGGTGCATGATTTTTGTTTGTTTGTTTGTTTGTTCAGTTTACATTGAACTTTTTCACTAACTAGTTGCATGACCTTGGGCAATTCACCTTTTCGGGCCTCTTTCAGCTATCTGGGCCTTAAATAATAGTATACAGCTGGCACGTGTGTGCAATGCACGCGATGATCCCAGCCTCACTATTTTACAGGATAAAGCAGTAGAGATTAAGAGCATGGGCTCCAGTTGCGTGGCTTCTCTGTTTCTTATTAGCAGTGTAACACTGAGTCAGTTACTCATCTCTTCCACGCCTCAGTTTTCTCAGATGTAAAGTGTGGATAACGGTTCTACAACACAAAGTTGCTGTGAAGGTGAAATAAGCTAATACATGTAATGTATTCATGCCAGTGGTGGATCTAGGTGCTCAATACCTGTTCGCTATTATAACATTTGACACAAAAAGCAAAGCCAGTGATAATATGTCCAGTGTCCCATCACTGTAGGGGATCACTGTGGCCTGAAGATGCAGGAATGCTACTAACTAACCTATGAGCCTGCAAGGACAATAGCGTCTTTTCTGGTTGACGTTAGGCATACGCTTCTCTAGCCCAAGGCTACCTTTGCTTCTGCACCTGGAGATGCCAATGCTTCCCTTTGGTGAGTTCCTCAGAGGTTCTAGCACGGTGCCAAGGAGATTCCAAGAGATTAAGTGACTTCCCAAGAAAGAGAAGGTGGCAGAGCTAAGACCTCGGACACCCAGGCTGTGTTTCTGAAATATAAATACTTAGCTGATCCTTAAGAGACACAAATATTTATATTTTGGAGACAATCCCACTTTCACAGATCCCTTAGAAGATTAATTCTAATTTTATAGGCATTAAGAAGCAAGGGTTACTATATCAGCTCTGGGGGCCTGTCCCCCCAAAAGACTAGAGCCCACAGCGAGCTGGGATTTCCGGAGGGAACGTTTCTCCAAAGCTTTTCCCCCAGTTTCCTCCAGGATGACAGAAGACAACTCAGAAGTGGGGGGTGGCCTGCTCAGCGGCGAATGTCTCTGCATTGCTTTGCCTGTCCATCATCCATTCCTCCTTCTCATAACAACTCCCAGATTTTCCTTGGAGGACAATTTCCCCTACCTCCCCCTTTGCTCTTGGTCTCTGTGCTTTGGGTAGAACTAACTATAGCCGCCCTCCCCCCACCCCCACCCAGTTCCAAAGGTGGGTCACACGAATAGCATTTTTCACATGCATATGAAGCGGGAATCACAGTACAGTGGGAGGAAGGTTTATAATAGGGGTAGGTACGGAAACACAGAGAGGGAACACATTGTCTTATCACAAGGGAGTCCTAAAAGGGTACACAAAGGAGAAATGACATGGTCAAGAATTTGAAGGATGCTTTCATGCTGAGTTTGGTCCAGAAGGGAGGAGAGTCATAGTTTATGCAAAGTCATAGATGGATGAAACAGTAGATAACGGTGAATAGTTAAAAGTATCTGAAGTGTAGGATGAGTCATAGATGACTCACCCAGGTGCTTCATGTAATTTGGCAAAACCCCAAGACATTACTGACCAGCTGGCAGACAGCAAAGGGATTCATACACAGTTTAGGAGCCGGCTGCCACCAAAACATAAGATGACTGCGCGTTGGTATAAGGCAGACGAGCTACATACTTTGCTGAGCTCAGTTCACGGTTAAAGCGAGTCTCTGTGTTGAAAATTATTCAGAATTTCAGTGTGGTGACAGCAGGGCATTAAACCAGGTACGGCATGGGACCCTTTAGGGTAGAGAGTCCTATGCAACTGTATAGTCTGCATGCCCAGGAAGCTGGCCCTGACATAGGGTCAGGAAGGGACCTGCCTCTGATTCATGATGTGGCCTGGACCTAATTTCCACCAACATTTTAGTCATTGCAAAGCCAGCCTCCCACCTACGTGATGCAAACAGGAGAATCAGGACAAGGTTAGCCCAGACTGAGGATTCTGACATTTTGTTGCTGGGCTGATTTTCCTCCTCTTCCCATAAGCTGGGATACACCGACAGATACTTCTCTTGTCCTTGATTAACCTCTCCTCCCTTCCTCCAGTCCCCGAAGCTGGCCCCAGGAGCACTGTGGGCAGGTGTGTTTATCAAGTCACATGGCTAGGCACCTAGACATCCAGGTAGAGGGAAGGCAGCTTTTCAGAGGACAGAAAAGGAAGGGACAGAGGCCAGCTGGGACTGGAGTCAGCTCTTAGGCGCACATGAGATAGAAAGTCTCAGACTGCATCCAACGACAAAACTATTCATACATAGAAATGTTCATAGTCTTCCCTCTTTGCCTCCCACTAAAGAGAGTTCTGCTTTTGCCTCTTCCGTTTCCCCTTCCTCCACCCTCTCTGGATATTTCTGTCCTTGCAGTCAATTCTTGGCTTCTGAGATACAGAACGAGAATAATCGACAGAGAGAGACAAAGCTTCTAGTGAGTGTAGAGAAAAGGGCTTTCCATCGGAAGGACCTAAAACAGATATAAGACAGCAAAGGAAAGTGAGAGAGAATGGGATGGGGGGGGGGCGGCAGGAGGGGGGAGGCAGGGGCGGGGGAGAGAAGCCAAGAAGACCCAGTTTTAAAGAAGTTTGTGAGTAGGAATTGAGAATAAGGTTCTGAGAGAGACTTGGGTAAATCATGAAATCTAAGAAATACCAGAAGACCAGAGAAAGGGAATATTGTAAAGTATTGAGTGCTATGATTTGAATTTCATTTGGTGGAAATAATATTACTTGAGAGAAAGCATTAAAGACTGAAATTGTGTGTAATTATTTTTATCTAATGTTGAGTTGGGCCATGTGGGATCCGAGTCACACTTGAGCTATATTGGTATTTTATGAGATGTTAATAGGTATTATATATACACACAGAGACATACACACACATATATACCAGATGGTTCCATGGGCAAAGAAAACTGTGAAATGCTATATCCTAAATCCTCAACTAGAGGATCATATTAGCATATTAAAGGCCCTGAGAAGTCTTGCAGCCCAGAAATTCCTTCAAAGCTGTTTAATCCAATACTTCCTACACTTATTTTACCACATGTCATATAATGTATTTTATTATTTTGAAAAAAATTAAAATAATATAATTTTAATAAGGCTGACCTTAAGCTCTCCTGTCCCAAGAATTTAGGGAAGGCTTCACAGATAAAGTATGATATTTTAACTGGCTTTTGAGCCCTGGCCAGGTAGCTCAGTTGGTTAGAGCATCGTCTCAATATGCCTGGGTTGCAGGCTTGAACTCCAGTCAGGGCACATACAAGAGTCAACCAATGAATGCATAAATAAGTGGGACAGCACATCGATGTTTCTCTCTCAAATCAATAATAAGTAAAAAATTACATTAAATCATTGGTATTTGAAAAATGGAGACGGTGGGGGAGTAGCCAGGTCAGCATATAAAGAGGCATGAGGAACAAAAAAATTAAGAAACACACCAAGTTCAAGATTGGTGAGGAGTTTCCCAGGGATTAAAAGTAGAAAGAGAAGAGCTGGGACACTTTGACTTCCTTTCACCAGGGAGACAGTATCCTGCCTGATCTCCACCAGCGTCCTTCAGAGTGACCACGGGTGCTGGGGCTGCGAGGAGGCCGGGTGGCTCACCTGTTCTGAACCATGCTCATGGCCATCCAGTCTGAAGGATACACGTTCTTCCCAATGAGGTCCTTGAACATGATGAATGTCTCCATCAAGAAGTCCTGAAATAATAATAATAAAAAAAATCACATCTGTCATCTTGTTTTGTAGGGACAGACTCAAAGCGCCCAGGTCTTGCTGGCTGTTGATATTTTTTCTTTAGAATCGTTGGTGGGGCAGAAAGGGAAAGGGCGTAACCTTCCATTAGGTAAATCCAATGAAGCCCACCCCACAGCAGTGGGTTTTTAAATGGGAGCTTGAAGTCGGTTACCAAGAGTCTGTTTCACAAATACAAGTGGAACAGGAACACGAAATGTGATAATGCTCTCAAAACAAAGCACCATTAATTCTGTCTCTGGGAGTAAAGACATAAGTGCCTTCACTGCTGTGGCAATTTTATAATCATCTTCCCAAATATGTATCTGAGAAGGAAATGATCTACACTCTATGAAAGCATCGCAGGCCATTGAGCAAACAAACTATTATTAAAATGAACACTGAATTAGCAGCACTGTAAACACAGCTAATTCATGTGTCACAGACACGAGCCCAGGCGATTAGGGGAAGAGGGGCAGGGACCTCTTCCTCTCCTTCACAGAGGTTCCGAGCGGACCGCAGCACACCCCACTGGGTTATGCAGTTGACCAGACTTGCTCTCCATCTGTGGGGAACACAAGTGCAAGGCAAATGCAAGGAGTGGGGATCAGGGCCACCGCCGGGGCGGGGGGGGGGCCTCTGATCTGCAGGGAGGAAGTCATGCAGCCTTCACCTGTGCGCTTCAGGTAAGATCTCAGACCCTGGGACACCCGGCCGGAGCTTTCCTTGCGCCAGTGGTTTTCATACAATTTTAACAGCAGAATTCTTTGTTCAGAGAAAATCTTACCTGGAACCTGATATATAAACTAGATAAAAGTAGAAGAGCTGTGGTTGCAGTGTGTGTGTGTGTGTGTGTGTGTGTATGGGAGAGGTAGTGAGGCTGGGAGGAATATAATTCGAAAATCACTGCTTCATAGTAAATTGCAAAATTCTGGAAATAAGATTGGTTCCTTTCCAGCAATCTTTGCTTCTAGGGGAAATTACCACAGTGCATTAAGCCCCAGATTCGGCCTCAGCAGCGTGGGGACAGCATTCGCCCAGAGCGTCCCCGTGACAATGGCGTGAGCACCAGAAGATGCTTTGCATAGAGCCTGGCCCTGGGTAAGTGCTGTTCACTAAGTGCCCAATGATGATAATGATGATGCGAGCATTGCTATTCATCCTGATGTCACCTGAGTAGGTGTGGCTACCCTCACCGACACACCCCCTCCCTGTGGGAATGGAGAAGGCCTGGAAAAGTGAGCAGTGACACCTACGTCATGCTGTCGTGAGGGTTATATAAGAAAGTGTGTGTGTTTAGTAAGTAACTCCCTTTCCCACCTTCCTTCCCATCTTTCCTTCCATTTGGGGGTCAAAAATTATGAATCTGGTCTTTTTATTTTCATGTCCCAAGACAGAGAACTTGAGGGAGGGGAAAACTTATGTGTTTAAGCTTTACTTTTGTTTTATATCCAGAAGGAGGTTCCATTTCTTGCCCATCCTCCTCCAATAAGGAGAATCTCTCCCCCAGATAAATGAAAGGGCAGCAATTAGCTTCCTACTGATTCCCTTTCTATGGGGCATTCTCTGAGGCTTGTCCAATGCTGGTGCCTTTGGTCTCTCCAAGGAGAGTAGAAAGTGAGCCCCCAGGGCAGAACCCCTGAATATGGCCGTAGGGAGGTGATGGCAAAGGTGACCATGCTGAGGGCGAAGGGCCTGCTGTGCCCTGGGACAGCCGGGCTGGGCTCTGTGTTGATGAAGTCATCCTGTAGCCAGTGAGTGCAGAGACCAGAAGAAGAGAGCGGTTCAGAGGCCACCTTCCTCCATGCGTTTATTATCATAATGTCATATTCACTGTCTGTTCCTGAGCACTTAGCATCTCAGAGCTGCTGTGTTCTCATTGAACCCGCTTCCAACCCTGTGACATAAATGATATTATCTCCACTTTACAGATGGGGAGACTAAAGCCGAAGAGAGGTTAACCCGCCCATGGTCACACAGCTAACTGGGACAAATCTGGGTTCAAGCCCAGGACCATGCGACTCAAACATGCATGCCCGTAAGCCCCCGAATTCATTAACAAATGTTTGTTGATGAATCATGACTTGACATTCAGGTCTCATCTCTGACGTGGGCATGTTCCAGAAGATGTGTACCAGCCTGAAGGGGAGTGAGAATAGCAAACCACGCAGTCCCATTTGTAAACTTGGACACACACTTCCTCAAGGTCCACAGTGGAGCCCTCCTTGCCCCAAACTCCTGAGAACCGAGTGGGACACGTCTCCCTCACACCGCCCGCCCTGCCCCCAGCATCCTATAGACTCACCACGAGCTCGGAGCTGGACTGGAAGGTCTCAATGTAAAAGGAGTAGTGCTGGTCGCCCATCTGGTGTAAGATCGCTGTCATACACGCCACAAAGTGACTCTGCAAGAAACAAAGAAAAGTGTCGTGAAATAATGGCGAGGAGACCGCGAGGTTCACCTTCATTTCTTTGACTTCAGATACCCCAACTATCCCAGGCAAGTATAAAAATGCCCCCCAGGGCCCAGCCAGTTTGGCTCAGTGGTTTGAGCGTCAGCCTGAGGACTGAAGAGTCCCGGGTTTGATTCCAGTCAAGGGCACATGCCCAGGTTGTGGGCTCAGTCCCCAGTGGGGGGTGTGCAGGAGGCAGCCGATCAATGATTCTTTCTCATGGATGTTTCTATCTCTCTCTCCCTCTCCCTTCCTCTCTGAAATCAATAAAAATAATTTTTTTTAAAAAATGCCCCCTAGGGATGAAGAACATATCCTCACCAGATCATCATATGAAATTCTCTGTGAGGAAATGTCTCTTTATGGCTCATTCATCAGCTCATTTACTGAGCACCTAGTATGTGCCTGGGACTAGAATAGGAGCTCCAGATAGAATACAAGGCCCAATCTTTACCTCTCCAGCTGCTTGGGCATTGGGGACAGAGCACTTTATTGGTGTCAGGAGATCTAGCCCATATCAAGATCCTAGAGACAGTTTGATTTTCTTGTAAATAATTGCACATGTCTAAGCCCCATTTTTTTACCTGTAAAGTGGGATAATAATCCACCTATGTCTACCCCGAGAGGTGCACAGAAGAACCAAATGGCCGATAGCACCTCGAATGCCCTGCAGTTCTCCATGGACCACCATGAGCGAGCCTCTGGGAGGCCAGCAGGCATCAGGACCAGCACTTGTCAAGGGCCATGGAGGATGAAAGAAATGAGAAGACGTAGTCCTTGTTCCCCAGGAGCTTGTGAACAAGTTGGGAAAGTAAGAGTAACATCCATGAGGGGACGAGTACAAGACCCTCGATCAGGAAGCAAACCCTGCAGCAGAGGGATCCAGACAAGAGGGAGCCCACGCAAGGACTGGAGACCAGGTGGGTCTGGAAGGACCTGCGGGCTCCGAGGAGTGAGAGGCATATCCTTTCAGGCAGCAGAGTCCATGTCTCACCCTTTCCTGTTTTTCCCTCCCAGATCCTACGAGTCTGTATCACGGTGTGCATCCTGCTAGGTCTCATGTCTGTAGGCAGCATTAGGGAGATCTGCTCTGGAATCATGGGAAAGGAAGTACTGTCCACAAACCCACTGTGGGGTTGGCCACTGGAGACTACCTCCTGCGAGGTTCCAGTGGGACTGCTCTCTGAGCCACAGAAGCCCCATGAGGCGCGGGCAAGAACAAGGCTGCGGAAGGTGGTCAGCTTGGGGAGGCATGGATGTCTCCAGGGAGCCCCACTGTTAAAGGGTATCCCACACCAGAGGGGTGGGCCTGGAGGTACCATGCTTGAACCAGGAAAGCGGGTCTGGTATCACAAATTCTGTCTTAGTTAAAACAACAAAAACAAAAAATCACACAAACACACCTCAAAACAAAAAGACTCTCAACTTCTTCCTTTGTTGAAAATATATAAAAAATATGAAGTAAAAATGTCCTCCCAGATATCTGATGTGCAGTGTAGTTGGTGGTGGAAGAATAGCCCCGACATCCCAGGAAGCGCCTTCCATGTCCCTCCACAGGAAGTCTTTTGGGAATCGAATGTCCCTCAAGTTCACATTCCCCAAAGTAGCTCCCAAAGATGGGGACTCTCATTTGCTTTCAGGTTCTTTCCAACTAGGATGTTGGTGGGGGCGGAGGGGGGCTGGGGGGCGTTGCTTTCCCCATCAGCAAGGCCAGCTATGCAATTAGTGGGGCTCAGAGGATATGAAAATGCAGAGTCCTTGTTAAAAATTATTCAGAATTTCAATACAACCACAGGGCCCTCCGAGCACCAGGCCAGGTCTGCTAGTGACCACACACACACACACACACACACACACACACACACACACACGCTCAGAAAGCATGCAAGCTGCAGACAGCTCAAGGCTGGACTCTCAGGGGCAGCAGTGTGGACGCCGTGTCTGGTGATGGGGACCCCAGCCTCTGCCCCAGGCGACCGCCTTGGCCATCCAGGCCGCCTTGGTGAGCCTCTCTCCAGCTCAGGCCCCCAGGGATGGGGTGAGTTTGTGCCATTGTCAGTCCCTTTCAAACCAGACAGAGCACCATCACTGCTAACTTAACCAGGTCCCACTTAAACCAGGACGCGGGCTTTATTACTGTGCATCTCTCTGGACAGGCTGCATGCAGGAAAGGAGGAATCTTAGAGTTTGGGAGGTGGAGTGTGTGTGTGTGTGTGTGTGTGTGTGTGTGAGAGAGAGAGGGGCGGGGGAGGGAGAGAGCACACACACTATTTCCTACTCCCTCCAATCTCCTGTCTCCCTTCCTCAAAGAATTCAGCCTGTGGCCACTAGAGGTCTTTTCTTTCACATGGTAGCAGCCCAGCAGTTTGTTCGGCTTTTTATTTATTCCTACGTGAGCAGACCCACTACACTTCTTGCATCTAAACAGTGGAAATTACAACATGAAGGACTTATTATTCCTTCTCGTGGAGTAAGTCCGCTGCTGGCCAGAGCCTGGCTCGCTGTGCAAGGCGCGGGAGGACCTCCCCTGCAGGTAACCACTGCTTCAAGGTAAGAGGCTGGCCAGGCTTTCTCTTCTGTGATGGATGATCCCGTGAGAGAAAATGCATGTCTCTTGGACAATAGTTTACTTTTAAAGCTTTGGCGTAAAGGAGCCCTGGGGCTGGGCGCTGTGTGTGTGTGTGTGTGTGTGTGTGTGTGTGTGGTGGGAAATCCACCATTGTGAGAGCCGCAGGCTGCCCTGAATGCACAGGCACGGGAATGCTTGTCATTCCCAAAGGCTTGATTTGAATGTGAAGGGGGCAAAAAAGGCGAAAAACAAACCTCCGCGCTCAAGTTCACTGGCATTACCTTGAAAGGGCTGCATTGTCTGAAGCCTTGTTTAGAGAAACTTCCATGCTTCCTTTTAGAAAAACATCGAGAGGGGGAGGGGGACAGGTCCCCACCGAGAGAGTGGCCGGCTCATGAAAGAAACCATTATCTTTGTGTAAGGACCGGCTCGGGGTGATCCAGCTCGCCCACCCGTCAGCATTACTTTTGCCAGCGTGCCCCTTCCTTCGTTGTAACGGCCACGGAGAAACGCCGGCTGAGTGCCTCTCAGTGGTGCGGGAGACTGAAGTTTGGACAAGTTACCTGCATTTGGCTGTTAGTGAGAAATGACAGCGTTTCACTTCCGACGGGGAGCGCCCCTGTTTCTACCACGGTGTCCAGCCCACCTTAGAGCCACACCTGTCAGACATCCCACCGGGGTGACTGACTGATCCGTGAAATGGCTGGAGACGCCAGCCGCAGGTTCATATTTTGAAAGGGCTCCTCCAGTCATTTAAATTAAAAAAACAACAAAATCAAAAACAGAAAACCTCTGTCTTGCAGACAGAATGATGGTTTCGCACTAGGCTTCTCTGCCACGTCCCCCAGATCAGCAGTGTCGTGGGCATGGAAATCCACCTTTTTGCTTCCTGCCCGCTTCCCTTCTTACAAGTTTGAGATCCCCTGCATCCACCATGTTTTAAATGTTTAGAAAGAGAGAGGGGAATTGGGGGTGGGGGTGATGGTCAGACTGCATCTGCCTCGGCAACTCAGATACTCCTGCCATTGGCACAGCTCAAACTTTATAGTGTAGCAGCCCACACCCCCAGCCCTGCCAGCAGCCTTTGAGGGCTGCGTGGGGAGCAGGGGGTGGAGGGGTCCCCTGCAGTCCAGGCTGGTGAGGACCGCCTCTTCCCAGCCCTGGCCGAGATGCTGTAGTGGACATAGATTTACTACCAAGGCATGAGGCAGCCACTCATCCATACCCAAGCAGCATGCCAGGCGCCCGGATGGGAAATTGCTTCCCAAAACGGAATACCAGGGGGACCTGCATATCAAATTCCGGAGAGAATTTGTATCCGAGACGCTGGCACAAGCCGGGCAGAGTCACCCCAGCTCCTCTCAGGGCGGTTTAAAACGTAGCTAATGAATCACAGCATGAGGAGACACGGTGTGAAACTAGGTCAAACGTGTAAAAATAAGTGCAATCATCCAGGCACTCGGCTGATGAGGGGCTGCTAAGCCTCTCCAGCCACCCAGACAATCAGCCCTCTTCATTAATTCAGCCCAGCGGTGTGTGGGAGGTCTCGCACACCTGGGAGAGGGCCGAAGCTCCAAAGGCAAACAGTCGGGGTCCCTTCACTGTGCCCAGGCGAGAGGGAAAAAGAAAAACCCAGGATCGTGTGATTAATATTAATTAGCTGGGCTACTAGGTGATTGTGATCAGGAGAGCAGCCCTCCCCAAATCATCCTACTCCTTTGCATAAAAAAATCATCTTCATCACCATCACCATCACCACCACATTGATAGCTTCGGTGCACAACACTCAACCTAACATACCTATTGAACCAGCTCTGATGCAAACACACCTACACACCAGCCAGGACCCCTGTAGCGCCAGGGGAACCAGGAAGAGGCTAAAGGTTCCCCTGGCCTTGAAACACAAACAGAACAGGGGGAGGGGCATGGCTGCTGCCAATGTGTCCCCCACTCACCTGAGATCAGGGGGAGTGATGAGATCGCAGAGGGAGGAAAACAGCCAACTTCGGGAGCTTGCTACCTAAAATGCCAACATTACTATGCGATACCAGCTGGTGACACGTTGCTATAGTAACTTCAAATAATGTGCACGACCAAAATAAAATAAAATAAAATAGAGAGAGCACCCAGGAAAGGAGACGAAGGAAAGTTTGCACGCCCAGGGAGGCTCGCAGGGAGAGGAGACGTTCTAGCTACTGGACCATCGATTTCCGTTGGAGACTAACAGTGGCCGAGTGACACTTTGAGGTTGCTTCTCCATTTACCCCTGCGACTGCCATGTGGTTATATAACGGATTTTATTCTTGGATGGAATTGGTGCTGGCTGTATGGCGGATCCAGGACCGAAGGTGGGAGGCTGTGGTGTCAGGAAAAACAGGGCGTCAACCACCCCTTCCTCCATCGGGCAGCTCAGAGTGGGAGCTTGTGGTGAGATTTGCGGAGACTAGAGTGTGCCGTTCCGTCTGAGCGGCCATCAAGTTCTGGGCACTGTGCTAGGTGCTGGGGTGCAGCAGTGGGCAGGACAGATAAGGCTGTGTTTTCAAGAGCTCTGAGGAGCTTACATCCGGTTCTGCCAGGATGGAGAGCTTCAGAGTGGGGGTCTAGGAGCTGGGGGGCTGAGTTCAAATCTCAGCTCTACCCCTTACTAGTTGTGTGACCTTGGGCAGGGTCTTGTGCCTCAGCGTCCTCATCTGTAAAAGGGGGTAGAAATAGTCCCTGGGTCATACAGCTCTAATGAGAATTAAATCAATTTGTGTAAAGCACTGGGGACAGAGAAAGCCCTCAATCATTATCAACGATGACTACTATTGTCATTGCTGATGGCTCTGGTCCAGAGAAACTGTGCAGATCAGCTAACTGCATTCCTGACCTGGGCAGAGGAAGTGATGCCTCCCCCTACCGGTGACCATCTGCGGGCACACCCGGTGCTCCCCATCACAGCGCGGGACCAACACCTAAGTACCCTTTGACTCTGATGTTGGTTAACAACATGCCCAACGTCCAGATGTTTAGTAAATGGAGTGTGTGCCTCTCGGAACAGAGCATGCTGGGAGGTTTCCTTTATTTGGGGATAGCTGCTGGCAGGTAGGAAGGGTGACAACAGTGTCCAAAAGCATGAAATACTGAAAACGTAGTCCCCCAGCTGTTTGCCTTAGGGGTGCCTGTCTCTGTGCGGGCGCAGTGACATCCTTTGGTGACCAGGGGCCCTGCTCGGTGATAGCGTTAACCAAGTCACCGTCCTTCAGGGGCAGCTTCTGATGGGACAGATCCAGAGCTCTCTGAGACCTGCTCCATGTCAAAGGCCCAGCATCTCAGGAAAACAGAAAGGTGCCACGTGATTGCCTTGTACTCTGGATGTGCCCTGACACACTCCTGTGTACTTCATGGCAGCTCAGAGGGTGAGTTGTATGCAACCCCGCCCAGCGCTGTGGGCATTGATGATGGGCCAGCTGTCCAGCCGGGGCTAGAACTGCAGGCTTGGTGTCTTCTCAGAGAACTGCCCTCGCTGACAAGGAGCAGGAGGGGCAGGGTCCCAAGGCTGCTCTGAATCAAGGCCAGAAGAGGAGCCTGAATTGGTCACACATTCGTCCGTTGAAACTAACCCCTTTGGATCCTGGTTGGAGCCCATGCACATGGCTCTGTGTGGGGTGACTTCAAATCTTCCAAGGAATACAGTGAGACCCTTCATCCCAAGGGGAAGTAGCAGGCGGGCAAATTCCATTCATTCATCACCTTACTGAATTATCTCAACAACCTCAGGAGGTCAGCTGTGTGCCCATTTTATAGAGGAGGAAAGTGAGATGCATGGAGGTCAAGCAGCTGGCTTAGACAGATGTTTAGTATATGATGGGGCAGGAATTAAAATCGGGGTCTTTCTGACTCCAACCCCTGTGTTCTTTTCATAAACCCACCATGTTGCCCCTGTCAGTACTGGCAGCTCCACCTGGGAGAAATTTCTGTCCACTTATTCATTGCTGTAGTGGCAGAATCTAGACTTGAACTTGCACGTAGTATGGGATCAGTAGATGTTGGCTAGATGAGAGACTGAGTTTATTATAATATTCTCCATCTCTGAAAGGATGTTACAGGGACCCCCCGCCCCCCACAAACTATGGAATGTTAGGGTCACGTATTGCCTTAGGAGAGGCTGGAAATGAAAGAATTTTGTTCTACTCTGAGCGCACTCCATCTAAAATTATATTTGATAAACCAGAGTGGGATCGTTCTTTCAGACATTCCTTAATTTAACAAGTATTTCTTAAGCACCTAATGTGTTCTAGCACCCTTCCAGGTGCTGGGGATACAGCCATGAGTGAGATTAACAAGGGATTTCTGCTTAAGGAGCTCATATTCCTGTTGTTTAGAGGGCCAGGGGTGGGGAAACATATTAAGCAAGTAAATACATGTGTAAGATCATTTTAGACAGTGATATCTACTACTAATAAAGTATAACTAAGAGCCCAGTGGGTGTGGCTCAGTGGTTGATTATCTATGAACCAGGAGGTCATGGTTTGATTCCGGGTCAGGGACTGTGCAGGAGGCAGCTGATCAATGGTTCTCTCTCATCATTGATGTTTCTACCCCTCTCTCTCCCTCTCCCTTCCTCTCTGAAATCAATACAAATATATTTTAAAAATATTACAAAGTAATGAGGTAGAATGGAATGGGGAGGGACCTATTTTCAGTGGGTGGCCTCATAGAGAGTTGATGTTTTAATGTAGGTCTGAATAATGACAGTCAGTCATGCAAAAATCTGGCAGAACAGCATTCTGGGGCAACTGAACAGCAGGGGCAAAGGCCCTGAGGTGGGATGTGCGAAATGAGGGCAGGTGAGGTGTAAGACGAGGTCAGAGAGACAGGCGGTGGCCAGGTCCTGTGGGCCTCTGTGGCTCAGAGGCAAAAGTTTGGATTTTCTTCCAAGTGCGAAGGGAGGCCACTGCTTTGGGTTTTAAGAAGCTCGCTCTGTCTGCTGTGTGTTTCAGGAATCCCACTTTAAAGAGGCATTTTTCATGTCTAACCACACAAGCCCACCTCCAAGACATACTGGAGTTGTTCCTGGGGTGATGGTCCATGAAAAACACAAGTTGTGTTTTCATGGTGCCTCTTCCTCATTCGTGGTAATGTCCCGGCTCCTCGGCGAAGTTTCTCACTAACTGACTGAGTATAGCAGACTCAGGCCTCCTCCTTCGGCAGGCATGGGTGTGGGCTCTAGTTTTACATGACTCGTCTGCCTGCTGTTCAGAGCTGAGTGAGGGGGGTCTTCTCCTGCCTCTCCCAGCCTCTGGTTAAAGTCATGCAAGCCTGTGGGCCTGTGAGGCCTGCTGGCCAGGAGAAGGGCTATCATTCGACACCCCCCTCTTCCCCCCATTTCTAACTGAACAGCAGACAATTTCTCTAAACGTTTCTAATTGCATCGTTGGAGGTGTGGGTGGGGAAGTTCACAAATGTGATTGTGAAAGGAGTAGTTTCAGAAACAAGGATTTATTCTTGGTGCATTCACCAGCGACAGTCTTCCACGCTTCTCACTGAGTGCCTGGGAAAGGGCTGGGCAGAGCAGCCTGCTTTCAGTCCCGGGCAGCGTGATGTCCTCAGCTCACATCTCCCCAAGAAAAGTCAGAGTCAGGGGCATCGAGGGGATGTGGGCTCTGGAGAGGACTCCTAAGTAGCCCCTCGCCTTCTCCTGCAAACATTTGCATCCAGGTTATAGATGACACAAGGTCAACCTTCAACAGGAAAAGGCGTCACAAAAGGATAGTACATCTTGGGCAGGAGGCACTGTGGGCTGAAGGATAACAACTACCATTTAAAGAGCTAAGTGTGTTGGGCAGCACGCTAAGCCCTTATCACTAAGGACTTTGTACACGGTTGCGGCAAGGGAAGAAAAGATCTGGAAGAAGGAGAGCTAATATTAGTTGGGCACTTAAATGTCAGACACTGGGCTGAAAAAGCATGCTGATGGTAACAGCAGCCACCAGGTATTGAGCACTTGCTATGGGCCAAGCGCTGTCAATGCTGCATCTCATTTCATCCTCGCAACATCCAGTCAACGTTGGCAAAACCACGTGCACTTTACAGATGAGGGAACCAAGGGGCAGGGAGGTGACACAGCTGCCTAGGGCAGCTTGACTCCAGAATGTTTTTGTTTTCTTTAGAAAAAACAAAAAGACGATTGTTTTGTAAACATGATATAATCTTAATATGAAAATTAAGCAATCACATGAAGAAAAATGCATAATAGTTCACCTTACCATGCCCCCTGCCTACCCCTGAATGCTAAGAATATTCAATGCAGGTGATAAACCTCTAAAATCTTAAGACACATTCTAAGCATTTCTTGTGCCTATATAGAGATAAAAGAATGATGGAGAAATGGACGGACACATGGATGGATGGATGAATGGATGGGTGGATGAAAGGATGGCGCTAGTTTGGCAGATGATATAGGCAGAGAGCCCACCTGATAAGGCTAGACGCACAACTGCCTAGATAAGACCAGCCCTCTTAATAACTATGCTCTATGCTGTATCAGTCTCCCATGACTTCAGGCTCAGCTGAGGATCACCCCTTCATTTGCGGCATTG
Source organism: Myotis lucifugus (assembly GCF_000147115.1). Taxonomy (NCBI): domain Eukaryota; kingdom Metazoa; phylum Chordata; class Mammalia; order Chiroptera; family Vespertilionidae; genus Myotis; species Myotis lucifugus. Next base: position 986,580 of record NW_005871381.1, read on the forward strand.
CTTGGGGCTTTGAAGGCCAAGAAGGGTTCAGTGTGAGACACCACTAGGAAGTATGTCTGGTTTCCGATAGACGCAGTTTTTCTGAGGCCCTAGACAGGGCATCCCATGCCCTGGGATCAGATCCCAGCTCTCTTCAGATGCTCTGCAACTCAGGGCACGTTGCTTTCACTCTCTGAGCCTCAGTTCTCTCATCTCTGAAATGGGGATAACAGTGCGTGCTGCCGATAGAGCTGCTGTGAGGATGGAGTGGAAGAGGGTTCCGTGGGGAGCCTGGCACCCCAGAGGCTCTCACACAGCCTTCTTGCCACCCCAGCCTCAACCCCCTTTCCAGTTCGCCAGGAGGTTTGATGATTAGCTGAGGAAGTTGTAGAGTTGGCTTTTGGTTGACTCGTGGGGGATGCTTTAAACCTTCCTGTGGGCCTGGGGAGCATTGTGGGTGGTGATTTGTACAAGCTCTGCCTGCCCTTCGTCCTTCTCCCCATTGCGGGGCCTCCACGCTGAAAGGAGTGGAGGGGCAGACAGACACACATTCATGGCCAACCAGGCAGCCAGGCAAGAGTTTTCAGGAGGGATGAGTACTTTGTGGATAAAACTTCACCTCATGCTTCCTTTGTGAAGAATAAAGGAGTCTGAAGAAGGTCTCTCCCATCACGTTCTAAACGTAGAGCCCAGCTTTTCTCCGAGGCCTCTCCTAGCACCTCCCCTCGTCCCCACATCTAGCTATTCCTACTGGGAGAGGCCGGCCTGCCCAGCACACCAGGTAGCAGGGTCTGACCGCAGCTTACCGTGGGCACAGCAGATGGAGGTCACGAGCGATGTTTGGAGGGCGGGGGGCAGACTGAAAGGGCCTTAAACCTCCACCTGTAGGTAACGGGAAGCCACACAGACCCCTGCCTACCGGGCTGCCTCCGGGCCAGCTCTGCTGACAAGGTCTTGAGAACTAAAGGGAGCGACTGCAGCCCTTGCTCATCATTCCTATGAAGGGAGTGCTATTTCATCTGTTAACAGTGAAAACTGGCAGGATCGTCATGCTCCGGCTTTTATGAAGCTGATCCGGATGATAAAACATCCCATGAAACTGAGCTCAGAGATCACTGGCTGAATGGCTGACTCCAGGCTGCACATTAACGAGCCCGTCAAGCCCTTTTGCATAGAGCACTGCTTCTGATGTCATTCACGGGGGAAAAATGCTCCCCCCCCAAAAAAAACACCCACAGAAGGCCCACGGAGGATGGAGCAGAAGGAAATGGAAGTCCATTCCTGCTCAGCTGACCCCTGGCGAGAACCCCGATCTTCTGCTTCCTGTCAGCCCCGGCTCCCCGACAGGCTGGCTCCTCTTAGACAGTTTCCTCTCTGACCCGGGAATGACACCTCATTGACTTACTGGTTTGCAATTTTCCCAATGACATCATACTCCTTTTTTTTTTTCCTCATTCTTTCCCTCTGTTCACCTCCCTCCTCTTAAATTCCCATTTGTCCCACTTTTGCTTCCCTGTCCTTTGGAATGGTAACAACACCTTCCAATTACCATCCGCTGCAGTCCGCATTAGCTGCCTGCTGACTCCCTCGCCCGTCATCATTAATAAAGGTGACACTGCAGCTTGGCATGCATGCAGGTCCTCTCCCACCTGCTCCCCGCCCCCCACTCCGGGAGCAGAAGGCTGCCTGGTCAGAGAGCCCCTGCCTTTGAGGCTTTCTCCCTGCACCCAGCTCCCATCGCTAAGGTCTGATCTGCACTCAATTAAAGAAAAATCAAGCGACACAATGAAAAGTGCCATCCAGAGAGCTGGCCTGGTGGCATCCAGATAGATCAACTTACTGCAGGCCATATCTACTAATTCCATCTAGAAAAGGAAAAAGATGTTACTATTGTCTGAGCTGATTTGTTCTTTTCAACCCCTGCTGACTCTTTCACCCCAGAAGAAATCCTGACAAAAGTCTAATCAAAGTCAAAGCTTAGAATCGGAGAGCTGATGGAAAGAGTGATTCTTGGGAGTCCTTGCAAGCCAGCTTCTTTGCAAGCACAAATGGGGAAGCCATGGACCAGAGAGGTTAGGTGGTTTCTCCGTGGTCACACAGCCTCTGAAAGTGGCAGAACTGGTACTAGAGTCCTACCATTCTGACCACCGTGTTAAAAGTATACAATTCTCTACTGTCTCCCAACGTTCCCCCTGAGTCTCCAAGTTCCCCACAAACAAAGTGACTATGCTTTCCCAATCCTATCTCAGCCAGGTGGTTGAACTGAAATCCCGGATAAATGGGCCTCAACTAACCACTAAGGCTGGTGTTTGTGATGCACAGTCTTCTTTATCTTCCTCATCACATAGGTTTCCAGATTCGGGGAAGAGCAAGCCATTGAGCACTAATGCCATCTTTTAAAAAAATTAAGTGGGTGTCTCTATTACCACTATTTATCCCTGCTTTGATCTATTACACTCTGTGCCCAGCATCCAAATCTGGTTAACAGCATCAAATTAAGAACCAAACGATTGATCACTGAAGTCACTCTGCATAATGAAAATCATCTGCATGTGTGTTTAAGGGGCCTCAGGGCAGAAACAGGGGGGGTTCTGCTTACGTCACTTTGCCCGGAGATCCTCACACTGACAGCACCCAGGCCTCGCAAAGCCCACGGAAATGCTTTGTTTGCCAGCACGGTGTTTTTGAAACATTTGACTTTTTGGGTCAACATTTAAACATCAGAAGCTATTGCATAACATTCTAGATTTCTAGATTTTCAGTGTCTCAAGGATATTGGGAGGATCCAAGATCCCATTCTGCATTCCCATATGGCAGTAATGGGAGCTAGCTGCCCCCTGAGAGGGCAGGGCTGAGGGTGTGGGCACAACTTTCCAGGTAGCCAAGGCCTGGCCCCAATTCTTGAGCAACCAACTCATCCTGGTTAGCCCAGGACTTTCCTGCTTTTAGCACTAAGAGCCCCGTGTCCCAGGAAACGCTCGCAAACTGAGACGGTTGGTCACCCTACTAGTTCTTCATTTATGTCCCTGCCTGGTCCCTGTGGGCATTTGCACGTATGGGCTTTTCCCCACTGTTTCCTTCATGCCCACCTGTCTCCCCAGAATAACATTCACGGCTGCCCACCCCCTGAATCCTGCTTCTCCTCAGCCAGGCTATCGACTCCAACGTTCTCTTCACTCCCTTGGCATTGGCATAAGCCATGGGAGCCTTCTTTTATACGCTGTGACGTCCAATTCATTTTTAAAGACCCACGCATGTGCCTTTCCCTCCTCCAGGCAGCCTTCTCTGATTCCACCTGATGTTCTTCTGCCCCAGACAGAGCTAGGTACTCCCTCTGCTCCCGTAACACTCAGTTAGTTCTCCTTTCAAGGCCTTCATCCCCATTAACACAGCATCAAGTGAGTAGCCTTTGGAAGTGGCTTTCCTAAGGACTTGGAGGGAGTCAGAATTGTGATAATATTGAAAACTGTGAAATTTGAAGGCCCCATCTCTGCAGCTGTGAATTTTGAACAATGAACCAAAATGAAAACTGAAAACCATTCTACACATACCCACACCTACTCCGTGGCAATTTTTGGCATCCCAAAGTCCAAGAACCTCCGGGTCTCCTGAGCATTGACATCCAACTCTCCTCTGCCCATGACATGGAATCTTAATCATATGTCCACATATCTGTGTTCTCCACCAGCCCTGGAGACACTCAGAGCAGGGCCTTCTTCCGCATCCTGTATCCTCAATGTCCAGCACAGGGAAAGTGCTCAGAAAAAGATTACCCGAGTGAGTGAGTGAGTGAGTGAGTGAGTGAGTGAGTGAACGCCCATTAAAGAGACTGGGAGGGCTGTCTCATTTTCTGCGATTTTAAAGACAAGAGGTCTTCTTAGCTGTCCCAGGGCCCCCAGGGCCTCTGTTGCTTAGTGATCTCCCTGAGCCATGTCATGAGCTACAGCAGTCAATGACTGGGCTCAAGCTGTCATTCTTTCCATCCTTTCTCCTAGGAAGATGAGATTACAAAGTGTTGACAGCTTCAAGGTCTCTTCTGATAAATAAAGAACATTCCAGGAGTCCAGCTTCCTACTGTACATTTCCCCAGGGACACTCCATAGGCAGCTCATAATAAACATGTCAACATCATCCTTCCCCTCTCAGAACCCTCTTCCTCCCCCACCACCTCGCACTCCTTCTCAGAACCATCCACTAGCTCGAGACAATAGTCCAGCCACAGTCCTTGATTCTGTTCTCTCTCTTCCTCCCTCTTGACTTTTCTTTTTAAAATCTATTTTTATTGATTTCAGAGAAGAAGGGAGAGGGAGAGAGAGATAGAATCAATGACGAGAGAGAATCAGTGATCTGCTGCCTCCTGCATGCCCCCTACTGTGTATCGAGCCCACAACCCGGGCATGTGCCCTGACCAGGAATCCAACAGTGACCTCCCGGTTCATAGGTTAATGCTCAACCACTGAGCCACACCAACTGGGCCCTTCCCCCCTCTTTCTCTCTCCCCACTCACATTTCATAAGTCACCAGGCCTGGAGCCTCAGAAATCTGTCTCAAATGTGTTCATTCCTCTGTCCCCACTCTCACTGCCCTAATTGAAGCCACTGCCATCATGACCTGGATTATGCCAATAGCCTCCTAAGAGGTCCGCAGCTTCCACCTCTGCCCGCCTCATCTCCATATTGCAGCCAGAGCGTAATCTTACTGAGTTGGAATGAGACTAATTCTTATTCCTGCTTAAAACCTTTAATGGATCCACTGACTCTTAGAGAAAAATACAAACCTCTTAGCAGTGGTGCTAGTCCCTGCGCGATCTGGCCCCTTTTCTACTGCAGTCCTTCCTTCTTGCTCCTTCAGACTCTACCATCAGGACGCACAGAATCTGCCCTAATTCCCTCCAACTCACTTACCCAGATCATATTCAGATCACCTCTGACAGCTGTCCATATGTTGTTCCCAGCCTCAGCATGTGCATACACACACACACACACACACACACACACACACACACACACACACCACCTCCATTGAATTTCAGGTCTCACATTTGAAATCCCTTCCTTCACTAAGGCCTCTGGGAGCCTCCCCACCCCCAGCTGCGTTGGGAACCCTTCTCTGAGCTCTCATTTCCCGGGATCATCACCGATGGCACTAGTTGGTTCTCAGGAGCCCCCTCCGTACCCGTCTATCTCTGCCTTAGGGCTGTGAAGGCAGAGACTGGGGTAGGGTCCCATTTTCTCCTTTTCTCTTCATCTGCAATAGAGTGCCTGGCTCACAGTAGGTATTCAACAAATATTTGCTCAATGAGTAGCTATGTGGTCTCAGATGGCAGAGGAAATGGGGCACAGGTTGGGAAGAGACAGGAAGGACATGTACTGATTTGGGTCTGCTTGGAGGGGATGCACAGATTGGCAAAGGGCTCTCTTGTAACTAGTTTCCTTGGGGAATTGGACTAAAGGCTGGTCTGTTATGGAAAGTAAAGTGCTCACGGTGTAGGGGCTGGAGCCTGAGTGGGAGGGGGAATGGCTTTGGAATCCTGGCCTTTCTTCCTGGCCTCATGTCCCCGGGACATCGAAGGAAACAGCACTGGGCCCAGAGTTAGAAGACCCTGGTCTCACTTCCAGGCCTGCCACTTGCTTCCTGTATGCCCCTGGGCAGGCTGCTTCCCCTTCCTGGTCTTCATCTATAAAACAAGGCTACAAAGCCACAGCTCCTTCTACTCCGAGGGTGGGGACTTGGCGTCACCCACAGCTGAATTTGCATCCTGGCTCCCCAGCTCCCCGCTGTGTAGGGCTCTGTAAGTAATGCTGACTTTGTGGGGGTGTTAGGTAGATTAAATGTGGTCACATTCCTTAAGTGGATAATTTAATTCCACTCACAGAATAAGTGCCCAATTAATGGTTACAATTTAAAGTGTAGGCATGTCACATGGCTAAGTTATCAACGGTTGTTAAGTTAAAACTACACAGAAACAGCTAAGATTTGGGCTCTTCAACGCCAAGTCATGTCACCCTTCCATCCCCCAGCCCCCCAAAAAAGATGAGTTGGGAGATCATGGTTGAATCTCTTAATCTCTGTTGACCTCAATGTCCTCACCTGTAATATAATAAAGGGGCCTTTAGCTCCAAATACTGAAAGTCTATGATTGGTACCTAAAAGTAGAGAGATTGCCAATTAGGCCCCTTCCTTTCTTGTCCCTTGGATGAATTGGGCTTGGAACCTCTGGTTCCAAAACGTTGCTGCACATTAGAATTACCTGCCGTCCAATTCCCAGACATCAGGGTTCTTCATACTCCCTGGGTGGTTCTACATGCAGCCAATGTAGGGACCACCGTTCTTAGGGAGTCAGTGTGGCTCGACAGACAAAGCGAGGCAGCTGCCCTGACTCCAGTCTGGCCAGCTGTCCTAAACCAGCTACCCGGTCCCCAGGAACCTGCTTCTCCTCATTCCTGACTCATAAGGTTTTAGGAGCAATAAGTGAGACAAGACACGGGTGCAGTGCCTGGCTCCTCAGAGTGCGGTCCTCAGACCAGCAGCCACAGGGTCACCTGGGAACTTGTTAGACATGAAGAGTCTCACTCAGGCCCCAGTCTAGACTTGACGAATCAGAATTTGATCCTGTGAAGATTCCCAGGTGGGCAGCCGGCTACTGAAATTTGACAAGCACTGGGTGCTGTTTAATTAAATGTACCTTTTGTAACCTTCTCATCAATCTCATTCATTAACTATTCATCAACATCTGCATACCACGGGCAGGGCCGGATGCTGGGCCCCTAAGTACAGTGACTGGCACATAGTAGGACTTCAACAGAGATTTGGTGATTGAATGAATGGACACAAAAGGGAATCAGACCCAGCTCCTGCTCTTTAGGAGCTTCTGGTCCAGGAGGAAAATTAAGACGGGAACTCCATTATCCAGGGCAGAGTAGGGGGAATGAATGATGAAGGCGCCCCTTCATTTGCACACTTGCAATGAAGCAGATCCATGCTAAGCAACTGACACACATTGTCTCTTTGAATCCTCCCAACAACATTAGGGGGAGATGTATTCTCCTCTGACTTTGGCAATGAGGACGCTTTGGCACAGAGAGGTAATGGAGCTTGTCTAAAACCACCCTCGGCTAATACATGGCACCGAGATTTGAGGGCAGGGCAGCCCCAGCAGACACTCTTCCATGCTGCCGCCGGGAGAGGAAGCACTGGGGGCATTTCCACTTAACTTTGACTTTCAAGGGCAGCCCCATCCCCAGGTGCTGTGGGGAGAGGCAGCGGGAGGCCCTGCGGGCAGGGACACCTCCGGGTTTCTATTTCCAGCAGGAAGGCTGGCCGAGGGCTGACAGCTACTGCAGGCTGCGGAGCTGACACAGCTCACCGCAGCTCGCTGCCCTTCTCCCCGGCCTCTCTCCTGCCACTTGGACATTTTACTTGCAAATGTATTTCGCAGATGGCGCCAGGCTTCTCAATGACAAGTCTGGGCAACAGGAAGAGAAATCACTGTCTGAATTTGGGGGTAGGAGCAGAGCAACTTCCTGAAAATCACCTGACAAGGAGCAGGGGCCAGGAGCCCCAAGCCGGGGTCCTGAGCTCCAGGCTAAGGAGGAGTCACTGAAAGCACAGGCCTGTGTTCCCTGGGAGGAAAGATACAAGGTACTCCTGGGGGCTTCCTCCCCAAGCACAGGAGTTCAGAAAATCTGCATCGGAACCATGTGTTGGCCAATATGATTTCATCATCGGCATGAGATCGTGGATGGTGTGGCAATTAATTGAAATGTTTATTTCCGCTTCCATTTCCCTGTGACTTCTCTCTCCCTGCCGATTCCATAGGAGGAGGAGGACTTGTGTCCCCTCCCCTTGGAGCCGTGTCCTTACAGCTGCACCAATAGCGTAGGCCTCACCTGGGTATCACCTGGATCTTGTTTGAAATGCATTCTTAGCCCCCTCCCCCCAGACATGCTGAATCAGAACCCCGTGCCGGCCCAGGAAGCTGCGCTAAACAAGCCACCCAGGAGCACTAATGGGGGTAAAGTTGCAGCACTGCTGCCTTTGAGAGCTTTGAGGGGAGCAAGAGGGACACATGATGCTGAGAAGGAGGAGGAGGAGGAAACTGAGTGAAAAAAGGGGCTGTAGCAAAGTTCAGTAACTCCTGCCCTTGGCGTGCCCCAGGGGGGACTGTGCCCCCAGTCCCCAGGGTACTGAACTGTGCCAGAAGCCGGTCCATCCTTGCTGCTTGACACAGTCGCTGCAGGAAAGAAACATCTGCACAGCATATGTTTCAAGGGACCTGGCATATATATCATATTGTTCTTAATATGTTTGCTCTCCTTAGCGCCATGTGTTTTAACAAAGGTCACCTCTCCAAGAAAGGTTGTTTCCCCAGGTGGGGATTTTTCCCTGAGGTTAGGGAGGGGATACAACCCCTTAATTAAGTGCCAGGTGGGTAGTTAAGCTACATAATCTTTACTCCCTGGAATGGAGATAAGAAACGCCCTAACCTTTGTAATAGAAATTGACAGGATTAAAATCGGCTGGTATAAATATGGATGTAACAAGACAATAAAGATCAGATCCTGATCAGTTCCTAACCAGAACTCCGACCAGAACTTTGGCTGGAGATCCTGGCTAGAGGTCCTGACTAGGCTGCTGATCAACTGAAGGCTGTCTTCGTGTCATTCCTTCTTCGCCGACTCCGTCCACACCTTTGGGGACCCCTGGACCCGCTGGGATTGGACCCCAGCAACTGGCGCCCAACGTGGGGCATCTAGATCCTCATCAGATCCTAACCAGAACCTAGCCAGAGAACATGGCAAAAGATCCTGGACAGAACCTGGCTACAGAACTTCACTGGAGAACCTAGACAGAACATGGCAAAAGAACCTGGATAGAACCTGGCAAAAGAACCTGGTGACTGAGCCTGGCTGGAGAACCTGGAGAACCTGGCTGGAGAACCTAGCGAGAGAACATGGCACCAGAACTTGGTTGGAGATCCTGACCAGAACTTGGTTGGACTTCCTAACCAGAACTTCGCTGGAGATCCTGGAGGGAGAACCTCGCTATGCTGATGAACTGAAACCAGTTTCCATGTCATTCATTCTTCGCCGACTCCGTCCACACCTTTGGGGATCCCTGGACCCGTTGGGGTTGGACCCCAACAGAACTGGCAGAGCCCTCACTGTTAGGGACATGCATGACCACGCACTGGCTGAACCAATGGTGAGCAGGGTACAACTAAGACCAGGAACTTCTCTGTGACTCTCTGGGTGTGAGGAAGCTGAGATTGAGTTCCTGTCAAGGCCAGCTGAGTCAGGCCAGGGCTGCTCTGGGTTAGACCTGACTCAGAGAAAATCATGGCCCTGTCATCCATCTCACAGTAGTTCCTGGGCATAAATTTATACCCACGATACCTGGGCTATGTTAAAGAGACTCTTCTTCCAAGAATATTCTCAGCCCCTCGAAAACGCTCAAAGACAGCAGTGCCTGGTGAACACAGAACAAAGGGATTGGGATGTTTCGTTGTTCAGTACAGATGTTCCAGGGGCAGAGGCTGGGGCACCGAGACAGCCCAAAGCTCAACTCCTGCTCCCCTCCCCTCTAAGGAGGAGGAATATCAGTTTCTCTAGAGCGAACCTGGCCAATGTCCCTCCCATTGCTTGGCTTCTTCTCATGGGTAAGATCCCTCCAGACCCTCACTTTTACCATCAAAATGTCAATCCTCACCCCAGTGGGTGTGGCCCGGCTGGAGCTGAGAACCTAGTGTGTCCTTCTTCTGCCCCGCCCACACCTGGTCAGGTGATGGCTGCAGAGCTCCACCCAGGCAAGCACAGTGCTAGTGCCTTCTCGGTTCTGGGCAGTAAGGATTCTGTCTCCTCCAGAGCCTGCCCTCGATGCCCTCTCTCCTCACTCTGACTTCTACCTGGATGCCCACCCTCCATCAACTCAGCTGGGGGGTGGGGCTTTCCTTGTCTTTTCAACTCAGATAGCCCTATTTCTCTCTCTCTCTAATGGTGTTTAAAAATCATTCCTACCTCTTATTGCAATATTTTCCCATTTGTCATCTTAAGCAATGGGCACCTGGTCAGGTGATGGCTGCAGAGCTCCACCCAGGCAAGCACAGTGCTAGTGCCTTCTCGGTTCTGGGCAGTAAGGTTTTCAGTAAATATCTGCGGAATGGCTCTGTGTTCCGTACACAATTCCCTGTTCGCAAACTCCAGTCAACCCAGCTGGGGGGTGGGGCTTTCCTTGTCTTTTCAACTCAGATAGCCCTATTTCTCTCTCTCTCTAATGGTGTTTAAAATCTTAGTAATATACCTCCATCTCCCATCTGTCCCTATGAACAGCTGACACCTTCTCTTCTTGGCCACATCCAACTGTCGACCAAGCCCTTTCCAACCTACCTTCGGAATATGACTAGGCTCTCTCCGTTTCTCTACCCCAGTTCAGTCAACCACCGCATCTCTCCTGCACTACAGCAGTAGCCGCCTGCCTGGTATCCGCTTTGATTCTTGCTTCCTCCCCGCCCCGGAGCAACCAGAGTTGATTTTTAAAAATCCAACTCCCATCACTCATGTCTCTACTTAGCCAAATAACATCTACAGCCCTTCCTTCGGTTTCGTTTCCCACTACTCTGCTCAGACACAGGGCTTTCTCTAAGTTGAGTACATTAGCTTGTTCTAGTGGGCACCTCATTTTATGCTTTTTACAAGACTTTATCTTTTCCCTTCCAGGCACTTGTCCCAAGTCTAAATTAGATGTTTACTTCTGCATTGACTTGCTCAGTGCCTGTTTCCTTTCCTCGGTGGAGCTCCTTAAAGGCAGGGACAATGTCTGTCTGTCTGTCTCATTCACCATTAGCTTCCCAGCATCCAACGGAGGGTCTGACTATACAAGGTGCTCAATAAATATTTTTTGATCGAACACATGTTTAAATTATAAACACTGTGCTCAGCATGCTATGCTTACTCTTGCTCTGTTGTTAGAGTTGATTAGCTAACAAAGGTGAGACATTCCCCTGGTGTAAGGCAAGACTAGGCAATTCAATTTAATTCTGTTCAGTGAAGTTCAAGCCATTTCAATTATATTCCATTCATTTTAATTTGATTAAACAAACCTTCACAGACACAAGAAATCTGACAGTCTGTATGCTGGGTGGGAAGAAATCCGCGATAAAAACGATCCATTTCCTGTCCTCAAGGTGCTCCCCACTTACAGCTCCCCAATGTCAATTGTCAGACATACAACTGAACTTACCTACACTCAGAAAATTGCAAACAGACAACTGGTTGACCTAAACTGGATCTCATTGTTGTCACTTACCAACGTGCGGGGTGTCCAATGGCAGCTATGGAGCTTTTAATATTGCACAAGACCAGTGGGAGTGAATAATGAGATGATGACCAAGAACGCAATGTGGAGTGTAGTACCTCCCCCTCCATCTCTGCTCATCTCTTGAGACTGAAATTCTTCAATCTGAACTGAAAACCCATCCCAGGAACTCGTGCTCCTTTCCAATCGATCATTTCTCCCTTTTATTCTATTTTGTCTTGAGTATATGAGATTTTAGCCTACTCACTTCCCAAAGATGTGAGATGAACAACAAGTTAAAACACAAGTCATGTTATCAAGGTCCTGAAGCGAGTTCATCTATTACGAGGAGCGGACATAGTGACTTTCAGGCACCATCACTGACAGATGTAAGTGCCCAAGGGCCTGGTGCGAGTTCTCTGGCCCCGAAGGCAGAAAACAAGGAACTACATCAATTTACACAGTTTTAATTTTCTGACATGGAAGATAAGTACAGCTTTCTGCAGAGACCACATTATTTGCTCTTCTATAATGAAACACTGGCAGGAGCTTATCATGAGTCCTTTATTAAAAGACTCAGAGAAGAAGCAGGGTAGACTTTGCCTTAATCATTTTCACGAAAGCAACAAACGCAGCTCAACCTTGTTCTCATCTCCACCCTGAATAAAGGCAATTCTCTGAGAGATTGATAGCCCGGGATCCAACACTCTGCTCCTGATGATCCAGCTTCATAGTGGTTTAATTTAATTTAACCCCATTTGCTCTAATCTGGACCTCAATAGAAATCAAACAGCCGTTTGCCCTCCTTCTGAGTATTAGCAGGCTCAACTCTCTGACATGCTTCTGTTTCCTCTTTGCCAGGCCCGATCTTTTTTCCATCAGTCATTATATTTTCTACTTTATCCCTAGGAGTATTCTACTTGGTCTCCACACCACTCTTCCTTGATCTTTCTAGTTCTATGATGACTCTTAGGACGTGGGAGGCACAACTAGGATAGCATTTATTAATAAACAGCTGGCCAAGAAAGTGAAACAAAGTCAAGGATCTCAGAACTGGAAGGACTTTCCGGGGTTACTTAGTCCAACACTCACCCTCATGCATGCTCCCCTCCATAGCATCCCCAAGAAAAGATCCAGTGACCTCTGCTCCAGTAACTCCAGGAAGAGAGACCTGCCCACCTGACCAGGAATCTCCCCCCCCCCCCCCCCTTGGAGAGTTAGACTTGTTAGAAAGGCCTTTCTTCTGTTGTGCATAAACGTCTTTCTTGGAATGTCAAAATGTGGAACCAGTTCTGCTTCTGTAGAATGGCCTTCCGATTCCCTAAAATGTGCTTTTTATACCCACTCCTGCTCACCGGAACACTCTGCGAAGCTACCTAAACCTTCATGTGTTCTTTATGGCCAGGCCTAGGCTTAAGTACTTCGGAAGTTAGAAATTTATTAATGGAATCTATTGGATCTAAATACTGGGAACCTGTGCCATTCTTTACCAAACCTACCAGGAGCTGGTCGTGCTGATGAAACAACC
>NW_005871381.1:999478-1009280 GCF_000147115.1 Myotis lucifugus
CACACAAAGCGCATATATATATATATATATATATATATATATATATATTTATATATTTGTCATGTATATTTGGCAAAATAGAGAAGCATGAGAAGGTGAGAGCCCTTTACCTCAAGTCAGTGATGAGGGTGACTGGGAGGCTGATGAATGACAGTCTTCGGCATGAATGGCCTCTCCTGCCGGGCGCTGCTGACACACCGGCTTTTTTCCTGGCCTTAGTGTTATTGAACAATCTTTAAGGGAGCTCTTTGCCTCCTATTGAATCTTGAAATGTAACATTATTCATATAAAATGAATGATTAAGCCATAAGCTGCAAATTCTCACCAAAAAAGAAAAAAAAGTGGGGGGGGGGGGAGCCCTGGCCATTGTGGCTCTGTTGGTTGGGCATCATCCCATGCACCAAAGGATTAATGGTTCGAATCCAGGTCAGGGCACATGCCCGGGTTGCAGGCTCCATCCCCCATGGGGGGCACGCAGGAGGCGGCCATCAATGTTCTGCTCTCACATCAATGTTTTTCTCTCTCTCTCTCTCTCTCTCTCTCTCTCTCTCTCTCTCTCTTCCTTCCTCTGAAAATCAGTAAAAACATTTTTTAAAAAGGGAAACATACCCCCTTTGTCCTCTATTTTAATAGTATATAGGGATGAGGAGAACAGCTAGGGCCACCCTATGTCTGCGGGAGGCTGTGATTTAAATGGGCACACCAGGATTTCCAGGAGAGCGCTCCACACTGTCAGCCCTGCTATTCGGACGATGGGCCTCTCAGACTTAGTTTGTTTGCGCACCTCTGGGGCTTCTCACTGTCCCCAGAGCCCAAGCTTAGACGGGAAGGAAGGCAGAGATGGGCTCTGACAGTCTCACAAGCTCCTCATTAACAACAGCACAGCCAGGTGCGATGGGGAGGTTCCTTCTCCTGCAAAGCAGTTTCCGGATTATCTGTGTGTCCGTTTAGCCAGGGCCCCTCCGTCCCCACCATGAGGGCAGGTAATCGAATGGACTAAAGGCTGTGCTTTGTCCGACCGTGCCTGTGTATGTCTTGTTTCCCATGTATTCACCCATTCGGGAAGAATATCCACTGGGTGAATTTTAAATGTGTTTGCATGGCTTTAATTTTCCAGAGCATCACACTGCATGCAGTGTTGGGGTGCGGGGAGCTGGCAGGCCCTCTCCCGGCAATGTGCACCGTTCAGGATGGCCTTGCAGTAACACCTCCCTCCCCTCTACTGCCTGCCCAGTGTCCCTGTAGGCAGGCTTGTTTAAGGAAGTAATAAATGCCCCTGAGCATGGGGCAGTTCAGGGGCGAGGACAGCAGCATTAACTGGAGCTCAACCAACCCTGAAGCTCACAGGGCCAACAGATCAGGAGCCTGAGGAAAATCAACGCCCGTCCCCCTACAAAGCCGGGGCGCTCTGCGAGCAGGATGACCCAGGAGGACTCCGTGCGTCCCCAAGCCTCCCTGGCACGTTGCCTCTGCTGCTCCGTTAGCAGGAAGGAGGTCTCCTGTGGTTTCCTTTCACTGACTGTTCAGCAGTGGGAAGAGTCCCAGTTCCACCTGTGACCTCGGGCAGGCACCTGACACCTCTGAGCCTCAGTTTTCCCATCTGCTCAGTGGGGATGGTGATGTGTACTTATCCTCACAGGCTGTGGAAAGGATCAAGTGAATAATAATAATAGCTAGTGGTGGTGGAGTCTTTATTATATACCAGACAATGTGGTAAGTGCTTTCTACATTTTTGTCTCATTTAATCCTCACAGCAATCCTACTAGGTAGAGATATGGATGCAGAAACTGGAGCTCAGCGCAGTTACGTAACTGGTTAAAGGTCACACAGACAACTATACTGATGGTCCCCGTCTTTACTCATTCATTCATTCACTGCTACTTATTGAGTTGCTTGCTCCACACCAGGCTCTGAGAATTAAAACCAGAGTCCCTGCCCTCTTGTCTGGAATGTAACTGGAACACACACAGTCCAGAGTGAATGGAAGTAGAATAGAATTCCAAATTCTATTCAACCCCCCAGTGGCGCCCAGCCGGAGCCCTCGGAACAAGCCTGGTCGGTGCTGGCAATAGAGACATGCTCAGAGAGACGGAAAGCAGGCATCTTGGCCGAGGCAGAGAGAGCTTGTGCATTTCCCTTCTGGATGACGCATTCCCAGACTTGTAGGTCTGGAAGGAACCTGGAGAATGAATTGGATCCATTTTTCAGTTCCCGAGAAAGGCTGCATTTGTACTTTTCTTTGCTGGGGAGAGTCAGCCAGGGAAACTCACTTTAAATACTGGGTTAAACAGAGTCTGCATTTACAAACAGGTAAATTGAAGGGCATTCCAGGGCCTTTGAGCAGCGCACACTCCCAGTGCATTTGAAATGGGATTGGTTCAATGCATTTTCTTAGCACACCTCTTTGCAGGAGTGCAAAATATGCCCCTGCCCAGCACCTTAAGGCTCCTGGAAGGTCGATGATGCCTTTCTCCCTGTTTGCTTACATGCTCATACCTCTAACAGCATTTGTATAGAGGTCCTTCCTTAAATGTAACTGAATCCTCCCTGAGATGCTTAAGGCCACTTCAGGGATCTTTCTAATATAAGCTGAGGGAGAGGGGCTTGAGGGCAGTGGGGGGATCTGGGTAGATCACAGCTGTGCGCAGCTGAGAGCTGCACAGCCTCTTGGGTTAATAACACAGTGCGGGTGAATCTTGGATAATTTCCCTAACCCTGTTCTAGCTGCTTCCACACACCCAGTCCATCTCCGAAAATCCTCTCCTTGGAGACACTTGAAGCAGAACCAGTCATTTGTGCCATGCAGCTTAGCATTTGCTCAACGGGATGGTCTTAGGGACCCAGCCCTGCCCTTGCCGGACCGAGAAGGGAGCGGAGGCTCTGGGCACTAAAGTGGCCGGACCAAGGACATGCAGCAAATGTGTGGCAAAGCTGGGAAGACCATCAGACTGGCACGCTTTCCTTTACAAACATGAGTCCCCTCCGCCCCACTGGACACCCTGTTTCCCTAAGCCCCCCCACCACGCGCACAGCCTGGGCTCAGGCACAGTAGTGGCCCGAAGCACATTTGGCTTGCTGTGTCCTGTGCGGCTTCGGGCAAGACCCCCTTGGCCGTGAGATGTGAACAGGAAGCAAATCTGTGGAGCCTCTGTGCCTGTTTGTAAATGGAGACCATGTAACCAGGCTTTTATTTATTTATTTTAATATGTTTTTATTGATTTCAGAGAGAGGAAGGGAGAGAGAGAGAGAAAGAGAGAGAGAGAGAGAGAGAGAGAGAGAGAGAGAGAGAGAGACATCAATGATGAAAGAGAATCATTGATTGGCTGCCTCCTGCATACCACCTACTGAGCAGAAACCCAGGAATGTGCCCTGACTGGGAATCGAACCGTGACCTCCTGGTTCACCAGGTGACCCTCAACCACTAGACCACAACGGCCGGGCTAATCAGACTTTTAAAGGGAGTTTCCCTGGCTGAACCTCTCCAGTGAAGATGTGCACAAATGCAGCATCCCGCCCCATCCTTCTTACGCACTGACTATGCTCAGTAAGTGTCTGGACCTGGAACCTTCCTATTTGCAAAGAAAGGTCCATCGCTCCCTGAGCATGCCCTGGCTCTACCCAGGTGCCCTTGTGCCCCCAGTGGGCCCAGGCAGGGTGTTCCCCCTTCCTCTCCCGTAGGACTAGCCACTCTGAGCCCTAATTGGATGGCAGAAGCCTGGTGCTCCCACCCCCTCTGAATGGTCAGGCAGTTCCTTGGCTTCCCATCCTCCCCAAACCTCTGCAGGGTGACGAGCTGAGCTGCCTGGCTCAGGAGGACACACAGTGTGTAGTTCTGCCCAGGCCTGCCCTTGGCAGGGGGGGTCCCGAGACGGCTCTTCCACTCCCTTGAGCTCGCCTCCTGGAGGTCTGCCCAGTCACAGGAGCAAGGTCCCCGACTGCTTCCCAATGCCCTGCTGCGTCCTAACAACTGGTGAACATTCCTGCTCGTGTTGCATGGACACTCCGGGCTGGCAGTTTACGTCGCTATTTGATTTAGTCATTGAGTTGCGAACATGTGCAGCCCTGGTGGACCCACCCGAGTCTTCCCTGGCATTGGTGACCTTGACCACCTCGACTATGGGAGCCACCCCTCAAAAATGTGTAAAAAAATAACTTTGGGGAGGCCCAGGACTCTGCATTTGGGGACTCAAACTGTCCTTTGGGCATGTCACTCTCCTGCCTGGACCTGAGGTTCGCCAGGCGTTAAAGGGGGGGACAGGGAAAGGTGAGCTGACGGGTCTCCTCTGCGTCGCGTCCCACCTGCCTGCTGACAGCTGTGGGGAGGGAGGGAGGGTGGGGCGGGGTGGGGGGTGGTATCTTTCCGGCCACTGGCGAGCCTGTCATAATTACATTGCCTGAGGCCTGAAAAAAACTTTTCCTGCTCCAAAGTACAAAAAGAGAAAACTGCAAAATCAAAATGAGCAAATATTTAATTAAATGTCACATAATGTAACATTATGTACATGCCATTAATTATTAAATTTGATATCCATAAAAATTTCATTCCATTTAAAAACAATTTGTTCCTGCCCTACCCGGTTTGGCTCAGTGGATAGAGCGTCGGCTTGTGAACTAAAAGGTCCCAGGTTCGATTCCGGTCAAGGGCACATGCCGGGGTTGTGGGCTTGATTCCCAGTGGGGGGCGTGCAGGAGGCAGCTGATCCATGATTCTCTCTCATCATGGATGTTTCTATCTCTCCCTCTTCCTTCCTCTCTGAAATCAATAAAAATATATTAAAAAACACACACACAAAAATTTGTTCCTTAGAATATCCCACTTGGAAAAAAATTTCAAATATGCCCAGTAAATGCTGAGGGTTTATAGCCATGAGTTACTCATAAAGAAATGGTTTTAATAGCCAAATTATATATATTTTTTAAAAAAACCCTTTAAATATTTTACACCAAAAAATATTGAAGGGTTTGATAAGACATGAAGTGAAATCTCCAAAAGGAATAGCGAGGGCCTTGGAAAATCTTAATACTGTCCTAGAACTAGGGGTATGATACTAAGAACTCGTGTTTATTATGCACTTACTCTGTGCCAGGCATGCATTGGCTCATTTAGTCCTTGAGACCGTCTTTGGGGTAAAAACTGTTCCCATTTTCCAGGTGAGGAAACTGACACAGAGGGAAGGACCCTTCCTGAGGACACGGGGTGACTAGCAGCACAGCCAGGGCGGGGAACCAACGGGGCTCATGCTCTTAGCCAGCCCCATGCGCTGGACATTTCCAGAGAAGAAAGCAGCGCTGGGGGGTGAGAAGGAATGTCATTTCCACTGCCTCACACCGAGCCCCCCTTGCTTGGCCCTGCTGCCGCTACCCTCTTCTGCCCACCTAGTCTCCTCTCTAGCTGACTGTCAGCCCCGCCTACATGCTATTAATAATGCAACAAATAATTTTAGAGAAAGAGCTGATGGCCATTGACAGCTCGGTCAGCGTTTTATCCAGCGCTTAATCTCATCCACTCCTCACAACAAAGCCCGTCTTATAAACACGGGGTTTGGGGTTTAGAGACTTGAAATAATTTGCCCCTGGTCACATCGCTCTCAGAAGTGGAGGAAGTCAGGACTTACATTCTGGTCTTATTCTAAAGCCTGAATTCTCTTTTATATTAGGAATATACGTGGATTGTTTAGCAATTAGCTTAATAAGAAATGTATTGAGTACAAAAGTGAAGCCCTCCCCTCCCCACAACTAACCTACTTCTCTCCCCCTTTGAGGTCCCCTCTCCCTGTGTGCCCACTGCTAGTAGCTTGGTGGGCATCCTCCTAGGCTTTTACTATATATTTACATGTCTATCTAGGTATCTATCCATCCATCCATTCCTTCCTCACTTATTTATTCTGGAGGCTTCACTCCCTACGTGTGGCAGCTCCCAGGATGGAAAAGGCAATGACAGCCCCTCATCCGAGATGTCCAAGTTCCAAGAGCAAAGCTGACCAGAGTCCGGATATATTTCCATGGGGTCAGGAAAAGCAGGTGGGGCTCCTCCCCCTTTCGATCTCCCTGCCCCTCTGCAAGGTTTCTCGGGCTAATTAACACATCCATTTTGCTGAAAGGGCACACCAGCTTCTCTGCCTGGGAGGGCTCCCAGCTTCACCGGCTCAGATCCCACATGTGGGCACTTTGAGCAGACCGGGGAACCAGCATAAGACTCCTGGCAAAAACCAGACTCACTGCTGCTTCTCTGTCCTTTGCTTAGAGGGGAATCGTAATTAGAATTACCCAGAAGAGAGCCAGGCAGGGGACTGAGTTACTTGGGTTCAGGGCCATGCTGCTTGGTCTCTGCATCCCCAGTGCCAGCACAGCCTGTAGGACACAAGGTCATCAGTAAATTGTCAAATGAGTAAGGTGGTGGAATAAGAACAGGGTCTCCTCCCAGTGTTGCATGCAGAAAAGCTCTGTTACAGTGAATGTTTTACTTGTAAAGATGAGAGATTTGTAGTCCTTTGGTGGATGTTTTCCCTTTTATTTTCATACTCAGAGTTCAGGGGCAAAGAAAAGCTGCTATATCTTTCAGAAAAAGTAGGAAAAACTTATGGGGTTTGGGTAACAAACCACAGGGCTCTCTCTTTTCCACATTGCAAGACTAGAAATATTTAACCATAGCACTGGCCATTGTGTTAACGGAGTGACTTCCTGGGTGAGAGGGTTAAGATAACAGTGTGCCTAAGAGTGGAGGCTGGGCAGTCTGTGAGCTCGGGCTCTGGTTCCAGTGCCTTCTTATGGGCTGTGTGATCTTGGGCAAGTTCCTTAACCTCTCTGTTTCTCAGTTGCATTGTCTGTAAAATGGTGATAATAGCACCTGCCTCCTGCATTGTGCTTATCATTAGGCACGATGATATGAGTAAAATATTGAGCACACGCTTGGTGTGTATATATGCATACATGTGTGTGCACGTGTGTCTGTGTGAGGCCAAAACCAGCTCTCCGACATCCCCTGAGGGGTCCTGGATTGTGAGAGGGCACAGGTCAGGCCGAGGGACCCCACCGGTGCACAATCGGGTTCAGGGAGGGACCATGGGAGGGCTTCAGGGCATGTCCAGCCTGTCTCACCCAATCCTGATTGGCCAGACCCCAGCAGCAAGCTAACCTACTGGTCAGAGCATCTACCACCTGGTGGTCAGTGTACATCATAGTGACTGGTCAAACAAACAGTTGGACACTTAGCATATTAGGCTTTTATTATATAGGATAATAAACTCTGGACCCTCATCATAATGCTATTCTCAATATCCAAGGACTTTATTTCTATTGACAACTCTGTGTTGAATGGATGAATGAATGAATGCACTATACTGACCAGGGGAGATGCTGAGGCAGGTGTTCCACCTAATCTATCTCTGAATCCCCAGATTTGAGCAGGTGACACAGAGCAGCCTTTCCACGTGAGTTAGCTGAAAATTCATAATCCAGAAGACAAAGTGGGGAGAGGAGCAAGAGATTTGAGGGTTTTTTGGTTAATCCTCATCCAAGGATATTTTATTTTTCATTGACTTTTAGAGAGAGTGGAAGGGAGGGAGGGAGGAGGAAAAGAGAGAGAGAGAAACATTGATGTGAAAGAGACACATTGATTGGTTGCCTCCCTCCCACGCCCCAACCAAGGCACAGGATCAAATCTACAACCCAGATATGTGCCCTTGACCAAGAATCCAACCTGGGACTCTTTGGTTCATAGGCCAACGCTCTAACCACTGAACAAAACGGCCAGGGCAAGATTTGAATTTTTATCTAGAAGATCTGGATTCAAGTCCCAACTCTGCCATTTGTCATGTGATGTGGATACATTAAGAACTCCTCTCTGTCTGGGGCACCTGTGCCACCTCGGAAGGAATGTCGACGGAACAAACAAGAGACTGAAGGAGCTCTAATACTGTCCTTGTTAGGGGGGGTGAGATTCAAAGTCTCCCCACTTTTATAAAGCATGGGTATAACAAGCAGTCCCTTTCCTCTTATTGCTACTCTCTCTGTGCAAGAGTGACCGTAGATGAGAGCAGCTGGGAGGGAGAGGGAATGGGGGGACTGTGCACATCGAAAGCAGGCGCCTCCCGTTGGCTTTGGCCAAGCATCACCATGGAGGAAGGCAGGCCCAGCCAAGCCAGCGAGTGTGCTTCTGAGCAGTGGGAAATCTGGACCATCACACTCAGTGCACCAAATTTTATATGTTCCCACTTGACTCAAAGCTAATTTTATGACTTTGGGTGGGCCAGCACCCTGAGGTAGAATCGAAACCCTGTGGGCCAGACTCACCTATGGGCTGCCAGCATCGAACCTCTAACCCGAGCTCAGCCTCTGAAGGATGGCCCTGGGGCCAGGTCACAGATGCTGTAAGGAGCTGGGCCAAGCAGAGTCAGGGACCCGGTCCTGATGCCCCAGCCAACCATAAGAGACCAAATAATGCTGCGACAGAATGTGGCTGCGATAAGGAATAATGACAGAAAGCCCAGGAAAACATAACCCTGGACGAAATATTTCACAGGTGAAAACAGCATACCCAGGGCTTCCTGTCAGATAGAAAATCCACAGCAGAATCCAGGTGTGTGAACCAAAACCCAGGCAGCAGCTGACACCGCTCCCCGCAAACGATCCCTCCGCTACAGACGTGCCGAGTGCCCCTCACACAAGCCCCTTCATCCGGGTCGCACAGCAATCCCCACTCCTGCTCCCCGGATTTGTCTTCTGAAAGCTTGTTGTTGGGAGGTCTGAAAAGGCTGTGGCGCGGAGATTACACTAATATTTATTGAGCTCTTGGTACATGCCAGACGCCATCTAAGCTCTTTGCATGTATCCATGCACTTAATCCTTAAAAATCCCCTACGAGGAAGGCTTACTGGCTCCCCTGTGAGGAAATGGAGGCCAGAAAGGTTAATCACATCGGCGAGGGCTCAGAGCTAGAAAATAGCAGCTCTGGGGTTTGAACCCAGACAGGCTGGCTCCAGAGTCCAAGCCTTTGGCCACCGCCCTTGGTGGCTCCTGCCTGAGCAGCAGATGCCAGAGCAGAGAGAGGGCGAGAGGGCATCACCACCTGCTGAGCACATTGCATGAAGGCTGTAGGGCTCAGGGTGGCCCCAGCCTGAGCAGCAGATCCCTCGTGAACAGTATCTGGGATCCCCAACAGGCCAGTCCCTCCTCCCTGGTGACTTTCATTGCCCCTTGCAACTGTGAATTCTGCCAGAGGATAATCTAAACCAGTATTCAGTCTTAAAAACATCCAGAAAGGAGGGTGCTTGCTAACTGTTGTGAGGACGGACAGATGTGCAAGAGCCTGTTTCCATTCCCCACTTCAAACACGAGACAACCGGCTCTTTTATCAAGAAGTCTTCAATGACAGGGTGATAGCCCGCGCCGTCGGCTCCTTTAAT
The DNA here is from genome assembly GCF_000147115.1 of Myotis lucifugus. Taxonomy (NCBI): domain Eukaryota; kingdom Metazoa; phylum Chordata; class Mammalia; order Chiroptera; family Vespertilionidae; genus Myotis; species Myotis lucifugus. The sequence goes on from NW_005871381.1 coordinate 1,008,883, forward strand.
TACATGATCTCTGGAACATTACACCTCTGTGTACGCTCAGCAACTCTTCTAGGGTCCCTTTTGATCTCTGTAATTTATTTTAAAGATCACATTGAAACATGTCATTTTGCTCCGTGAGCCACGGTCCAAGAAGTCAAATTCTAACCTGATCACATCACAGCAATTCCATCCCCTTATTGGCCCCCAATCCGTTAAAAAGGTTGCTGGCCCCCCCCCCCCCCCCCAAATAATAAATGGCCTTTGGGATTTAGCCCCAAATTTAAGCCTGGGGGGTCCCGGTTCCCGCCCCCCCCTCCCAAGTTATTTTTCCCTCCTTCCCGGGAAAAACCCCTTCCCCTTTAAAAAAACTGGGGGGGGGGGGGCATATTTTTTTCAAGGAAAAATTCCCCCCCCCCCTT
>NW_005871381.1:1009876-1013819 GCF_000147115.1 Myotis lucifugus
GTCCTGTCATCTGGTAATGTAACAAACACTTGCTTGCAATGCCGGCCTTCTGCTGAACTGTGTGCTCAGCATGAAATAGCTGGGTGCGGTCATCGGGCAGCTCCTGGCCCACAGAGGAAACAGACCCACCACTCTGAGTGGCTGGCCCTGAGCAACAGCCATAGTTATCTGTGGAAGGAAGGGGTAAGCTAGGGGCGAAGGGGAGCAAGGAGGGAGAGAGAGGACCTGGGAAGTATATAAATGTATGTGTGCCTGCACGTGTGTATAGGTAGATGATAGATAGATGATAGATAGATAGATAGATAGATAGATAGATAGATATAGACAGATGATAGATGATAGATAGATATAGATAGATAGATGATAGATGATAGATGATAGGTGTGTGGATAGGGGAAAAAAAGAGAAAAGTGCAAATAATCATTGTCCCCCTTTGCCCTAAGGCTCTCTCTGTAGCATGACCTTATTCTACCTTTTTGATAGTACTTATCGCAATCTGAAATTAATTTATTTGCATGTTTATTTGTTGACCCTTTATTTAAAAAAAAACATTGTGACTCCCCCTACTAAAATGTAAGCTCTGTGAGACTGGGGGCCTTATATGAACTATTCCTCACAGTCTCCTCAGAGCCCAGGCTACAGTAGACACATGACTATTTGTTAAGTGAACGAATAAAAAAGCTGTCAGATGGATCTTCACACCTGGAATTTTCTGGGAGGTGAAGAGGATGTGTGTGGAATGACGGCCCGGCTCCTCTCTCGGTGTCTCACAGGATGGACTCTGCATCTCTCCGAGAGTGGGGCCAGCCCCGGAGGGGACAGATGAGGGAAACAAGAATGGCAGCCGCTGACCCCGCCTCTCACAGTTGCAAGGACACCCCTGGCCCCGGGCGCACAGCCTTTTGGGAGGAAGGCTGCTTGGGGTGGCATTTATTTCTTATTTATGGGATGCGCGTGTGCTCCTGCCAGCGCAGCAGCAGGGCCGTGGCAGGGGGACCCACTCCTGTCCCTCTCCTCCAGATAACAGGCGGTTTGAGGAACAATACATGCACGCTCACAGCCGGCGGTCCCTCCTCCCCAGACAAATGCAGTCATTGTCAAGGTTGTATCACAGCTGAGGATTTTCACATCCATTTTTAGGAGGGAGAATAAGAAATAATGAAACAAAAAGGAGGTGGTTTAGTGTGGAGGGTCGGGAAAGCTCACGTTCAGGTTTGTCTGTAGCGATAGACCTGAATCCTAATCAGGACAACCCGGGATTAGTGAGCGGCCCTGGCCAGATGCATCAGCTCTCTGGGTGCTGCTTTCACATCTGTAAAGAGGGCTGATGAAGTCGGCCTTGGGGCTCATGGGGAGGAAAATGGGTGAGAGAGCGTGTTGCCCAGGGCTTGGCCCTCAGCCTGGGCACTGTCGGTGAAAGCCAGTCCCTTCCTCATTCCCCTTGGAAGGTGTCGGTTCTATTCCAAGATTCATCTTCTCTTCCTAGTCTTGGCTCAGTCGGTTAATTCAAGTGGGCTCACAGGAACTGCAGGAAGTATGGGTTCCTGGTTCAAATTGTGCTCTATCACTCCTGTGGTGTACGCCCGTGGAGGTTGGGTGAGCTCTCTGGACCTCAGCTGCTGCAGCTCTAAGTGGGAACAGTGGCAGGGACTGGCTGAGCTGGGTGTGGATTGACTGGATGGTGCAGATAAGATGTGGAACTGTGCCAGGAACATCGTAAATGCTCTCCATTGTGAGAGCACCCAATGCTCCCCGGCAGCCCCTCTGGCCTTTGTTCTGTCCTTCGTTCTGTCCTTCCAACGTGACAGAACTCCTTCCCATGCTGTTCCCTCTGCCTGGGGCTCCCCCCACCCCCACCCATCTTGTCACACTTGGCTCCATCTCAGCATGCAGGTCCCAGCCTAAAGGCCCTCTCCATAGCAAGGTCTTTGCTGCCCACTCAGTCTCAATTGGCCTCCCTCAACCGTGACCTTCTCCACCACAAGTCCCTTTTATATGACTTTTCAGAGGTCTTATTACTACATAAAATTAATTTCCTGTTTGATTTGCTCATTTGTCGTCCCTCCCACCCCACTGGAACATCACTCCATGAGCTAAAGCCAGCCTGTCTCATTCCTTGAAACAGTATCTGATGCATAGTGAGTCCTCAGTAGATTTGAGGAATGAAGAAGTGAATGAATGGGTAAATGGGTAAATAATGAATGAATGAATGAATGAATGACTATGTCTCCAGGAGAGAAAAGAAGTTGAAGCATCTGACTCTTTGCAGTGTTTTGCTGGGATCCTGCTCCCCTGATGCCGGACCCAGGAGTTGTGGCAAAGGCCTATTTCCACCTCTCCTTCCCTTTCTTTCAAATCTGAAAACCAGCTAACCATCCCCTTTGGTAAAGCCTAAAGGTAGCTCCTGGGAGAGCCTGCTAGGACTTCCTGGGACTAACCACCCTCAAACACCTGGTTAGAGGAGCTCATACCCCTCACCCTTCAAGAGCGGCCTCAGAGGCACCAGGCTGGGCTGATGGGGGACTGGACCACTCCCCCCACTGCTGCCTTCCAGAATGGTCATGTGCAGCTGGAGGCCTGCTCTACTCTTCAAGGGACTAGAGCTTGGGTCCCTCTCTCCCCCAATGGCAGGAAGACTGTTAAATTAGGCCTTCCTCGCATGCGCTGCTGCTGAGATTGCTTGCGGAATGATCCGGGTCCTCTTGAGGAAATGCGACTCTGGCTCCAAGAGCCTCACTCAGCTGAGGGTTCACTAATAGACGATGGGCAGCAGGGAGGGGGGTGGGCATTGGAGTGTTGCACCAGGCTGGAGCCTGCCTGGCCTGGCCTGCGTGGCTGCCTAGAGCTGGCAATATGGGGGATGTTCGCTTTTCTGGAAAAGAACCTCATCAATATTCTGGGAGCCTCTTATACAAATAAGGACAAGTCTTAGGGACCAAAGCCAAGAAAGAAAAAAAAACAACAACAACAAAAAACACAGGCTGCACAAAGGACTGAGGCCATGGACAAATCAAAATAATAAGCAAAACCCAGAGGTACTGGCTGCTGGAGAAAAGGCTCGGGGGCTAATACTTCCAGAGAGAAGTATTCTGCAGGCTGGAAGAAGCAGTGATTTTCATGTGGGAGGAGCACGCCCAGTACCCTTTCTATTCCTTCTCAGTGCACATGTGGAAAGGCTGCTGCAAACCTGCAACACAGCGCAGTCAGTTGTTTACTGAGGGCCTTGGGCAACCTACTGCACTTTTCTGAGCCTCGCTGTCTCACCTTTGAAACTCTGTGCTGGGCTCTGAGTAACTGCTCAGTTAATAGGACTGATTATTATCATTGCAGTTGAGTTTACTCTTACTGATTTTTCACTCCAAGACCCAAAGAATTCAGATGCTATCTGCTCTAGCCTCCTGGTCTTTCTACACAATTGAAGGTGGGAAGGGAACTACCACTCATTATGCACCTGGTAGGACATTACTGACCCATTGTGTGGACGATAACACAGTCCCAAGGCCACACCGCTAGTGAAGGGGAGTGCCAGGGGCTGGATGGTTTCAATCCACACTCTTTGAACTGAGCCAAAGGGTTCTTCCTGGATCAGGAGGAAGAGAAGGGAACCACCTAATCTGGAAATGGAGGCTCTCCATGTCCTGGGTATGTCAAGAAAATAACTCTGAAGTTGTCATAAGAATCTAAGTCCGCCTTGTCATCTGCCAACCATTTATTCTCAAGGCAGACAGACCCCAGAGAGAAGTTCTTAAAGGAAAAAAAAAAAAAAGAACATTTGGCAGACGGGGACAGGGCGACGAGACGAGGCATCCGGGAAATGAAGCGTTCCAGGCGGATGGAGCTCACCGGTCTGATTAAGGAGGGCGGCTTCTCCCTGCCATCAGGTTGCTCAGCTCCTCCACCATCGCTGCCAACACCACAAGGTGTTCCCTCCCCGAGCTGCTCG